>NW_016816204.1:0-2372 GCF_001698545.2 Rhinopithecus bieti
AAAAGTATAATAAAAAAAAAAAAAAAGAAAGAAAGAAAGAAAGAAAGTTAGGGCTGCCTTAGACTTCAAGAGCAATACACAAAGCAAGACAATACTAGAACATTATTTCCAAGAAATAAAGTCAAGGATTTTACATGCAGCCAAGCTGTCTTTGTGTAGGACAAAGTATAAAGTAATAGAAAAAAGAGAACACAGAGGATACTGTACACATATGCCTTTCCTGAGAAACGTATTAGAAGATAAGCTTCATCCAAGCATGATTGGGGAAACTCAAACACAGGACTATTGTTGGTAAACCTCATTACATTTAATAAGATAATTATAATTATAAATTAAAAGGATGGAAAGAAGATAGTTTTTAAGCACTGCATATTCCGACAAAGCAGAAGTAACACGATTTTAAAACAAAGAAGTGAGAGAAAAATGCAGAATAAAATCACTGTTGTATAGATAATAGGTGAGAATCAAAGGATATCATTTAAAACTGATTGGAGAGTAGAATGTTATTAAAAAAAGGGGATTGAGGCCACCATAAAAAGCACACTTAAAAGAAAAGCCAATGGCTAGAAAAGAAATATAAACCTTTCCAAAATGCCAGAATAAAAAACTTAAAAACAGCAAAGAGAATAAACCACACAGAAAAACAGTACACATATATATTTAGTAATTATAGAATAACATGACAGGTTTGAGGCCAAATATATCAGCAGCTTATTGACATGTAAGTATATTCAGATTGCCTCAGGAAGCAAAAGAAAATTCTCTGCTGTATGGCAAAAAGACACTAAAACAAACCAATTCAAAGTGGCTAAAAGAGAGGGGTGGGGAGAAAAAAAATGGAAAAAATAAAAAAAAAAAACCCACAAAAAACCAAGTGACTAAGAGAGATAGAGAATGATAAATCAGGCCAGTGGGAATAGTAGGAAATAGAAGCTGCAATCCTAATATAAAGATATGTGAAATATAAAGACGTGAAACCACGTCTTTACAAAAAACACAAAAACCAACTAGGCATGGTGGTACGTGCCTGCGGTTCCAGCTACTTGGGAAGCTGAGGCGGGAGAAGTGCTTGAGACCCGGAGGGGGAGGTTGCAGTAGGCAGAGATCATGCCACTGCACTCCAGCCTGGGAGACAGAATAAGACTTTGTCTCAAAAAAATATTTTTTTAAAAAAGATACATGTGGAAGAACTTTCTAGAAATAGCACATAAAAATACAGTTGGAAAGAGCACAGTATTGACACACAGTAGTGAAGACCAAAACATATCTGAGTAAAAGCACAGGAATTCAAAATTTAAAAGAAATCCTTTTGTGAGCAATCAAAACGATCAAAGTATTTATAAGGATGGAGAATGGGGCAGAACCATGAATTCTGACCTCAATAATTCAATAAATGTTTATTAGCTATATGCTAAGTATTAAACACTAACTTAAGCTATTTGGAATTCAACACAGAACAAATCAGACCAAATCCCTTTATTACTGCTAGTTGCATTCTATAGATACAGATGACAGTAAACAAATAATCCAAGGAATATATACACCAAGTGACAGAAAAATAAAGCTAGATAAGGAACTGAGAGTTACTAACAAAGAGGGAAGAAATATATGTGCGTGCTCAGGTTTTCAAAGTATCATTTAAAGAATTGCTGGGTGCAGTCACTCATGTCTTTAATCCCAGCATTATGGGAGGCCGAGGTGGGAGGACTGCTTGGGGCAAGGAGTTCAAGACCAGCCTGGGCAACAGAACAACACTCCTTCTCTACAAAAAAAAAAATTTTATTAGCTGGGTGTGGTGGCACATGCCTGGAGTCCCTGACACTCAGGAGGCTGAGGCAGGAGGATCATTTAATACTAGGAGGTCGAGGCTGCAATGAGCTATGATGGTTCCATTGCACTCTAGCCTGGGAGTGATAGTGAAACACTGTCTCTAGAAATAAATAAATACAGTTCTAAGATAGGCTAAGTATAGTGGCTAATGCCTATAATCCCAGTGCTTTGGGAGGCTGAGGCAGTAGGATTGGTTGAAGCCAGGAGTTGGAGATCAGCATAGACAACAAAGTGAGACCCTATCTCATTAAAGCAAAAAAACCAAAAAACCCTACGATAAAAGAGCAATGTCTATTACCTCCTCAAGGAAAGATAGCCTAGTTAATTTTGTATCTCGTCAAACTACCATGTAAGTATAAAAGAAGAGACAGGCCGGGCGCGGTGGCTCAAGCCTGTAATCCCAGCACTTTGGGAGGCCGAGACAGGCGGATCACGAGGTCAGGAGATCGAGACCATCCTGGCTAACACTGTGAAACCCCGTCTCTACTAAAAAATACAAAAAACTAGCTGGGCGAGGTGGCGGGCGCCTGTAGTCCCAGCTA
>NW_016816204.1:6514-15199 GCF_001698545.2 Rhinopithecus bieti
TACTCTTTATCCAGTTTGCCAGTCTGTGTCTTTTAATTGGAGCATTTAGTCCATTAACATTTAAGGTTAATATTGTTATGTGTGAACTTGATCCTGCCATTATGATATTAACTGGTTATTTTGCTCGTTAGTTGATGCAGTTTCTTCCTAGCCTCGATGGTCTTTACATTTTGGCATGTTTTGCAAAGGCTGGGTACAAGTATTCTTAAAACACTAAGGTAAAGAAAAATTTTCTAGGAAAACAGAATGAAGAATTCCCCAAAAAAGGATACTTAATATCTTTTTAAAAATCTTGGCTGGGTGCAGTGGGTGCACTAGAGTAATCTCAGTACTTTGGGAGGCTAAGGCAGGTAGAATACATAGGCCTAGGAGTTTGAGACCAGCTTGGGCAACATGGAAAAACCCTATCTCTAAAAACATGTTTTAAAACAATAGCCAGGCCTGGTGGCGTGCACCTGTAAACCCAGCTACTTGGGAGGCTGAGGTGGAAGGATTACTTGCGCCTGGGAAGTCATAGCTGCAGTAAGCTGAGAGTGTGCCACTGTACTCCAGCCTAGGCGACAAGGTGAGACCATGTCTCAAAAAAACTTTTTTTAAATAAAAAAATCTTAATCATGTTACATGAAGTTACAGATCTAAAGGTGGTCACTTGAATAAAAATACAAGACTCAGAAATTATTGGAAGAAACATACACACAAACTAAAGTGGGGAATATGGCAAAAGACAGAAACCAATTTAAAATCCTCATAGAACAGAAAGCATACCATACAATAACAAAATCAGCCCCAAAATATCTGGTTTAAACTATATGTTTTACATAATAAACACAAACTTGATTCATACAGTAAGAATTAATATTAAATGAATTTTGCTAAGTAAAAAAAAAAGTCAGAACCACTAGTCTACATATTTTATAATTTCATGTACGTGACATTCTAGAAAATACAAAACTACAGAGATGAAAAACAGATTAACTTTTCCCATGGTTGGCAGGTAGAACGGACCAACTACCATAAAGGAGCAGTATTTCAAATTACTTTTAGTGAATACTAATTTTAAAATACCAATTAGAATGTTGAGGAAACCCAAGATGGAATGCAAACTGTGACAAATTAGTCTAAGTGTATTAAATATGTATGATATAACCTTACCGAAAGTGGTGGGAATGAAAAGACCCTAAATAACTGTAGCCAACAGTATTTTGTATACACACTATAGGGCTAAAGACAAAAAGAACTATATATGAGCACAGTACTCTGGTAAATTGGTTTATCACAGAGGTATGATTTAGCAATTTTTTTTTTTTTTTTTTTTTTTAATACGGAGTTTCTCTCTTGTTGCCCAGGCTGGAGTGCAATGGCGTCATCTTGACTTCACCGCAACCTCTGCCTCCCAGGTTCAAGCAATTCTCCTGCCTCTGCCTCCCGAGTAGCTGGGATTACAGGCATGTGTCACTATGACCGGCTAATTTTGTATTTTTGTTAGAGATGGAGTTTCTCCATGTTGGTAAGGCTGGTCTCGAACTCCTGACTTCAGGTGATCTGCCTGCCTCAGCCTCCCAAAGTGCTGAGATTACAGGTGTGAGTCACTGTGCCCAGCCAGCAATTTTTAAACTACTTTATATGTATACTAGGCTTGCACAAATAAGTAAATACGTGTCAAATAATGAGAGGCAGCTTTCTCACTATCAGAGAAGGAAGTTACAATAAGTCAAAGGGAAATGCTAGCATGAAGTCTGTGGTACTGAATTAGAGTCAGAGATACCATTATAAACTCATGATTTTATATATATTATAAACACACATAGGTAACAGGATTAAATACAATGTGTGTCTATGCATACATGAGTTAGCAGACATAAGTATATTTCCTAATTCTATCTGCTGAGGGAACCTACAAGCAATTACTGCCAGTAGCTTACGAGCAAACAGTGCTCAGATGCTGGTTTTGAAACACTTTCTCACCTCCTTCCCTCCCTCCCTCTCTCTCCCTCCTTTCTCTCTCTCTTCTCTTCTCTCTTTTTTCTTTCTTCCTTTCTTTCCTTTCTCTCTCTTTCTTTCTCTTTCTTTCTCTCTCTCTGTCTTTCCTGCTTCTTCTTTTATTTCTCTCTTTCTCTCTTCTCTCCTCGCTCTCTGTTCCTCTCTCTCTTTTTCTCTGTTTAGAGACAGGGCCTTGCTCTGTCACCTAGGTTGGAGTGCAGTGACATGATCATGGCTCACACAAGCTCAACCTCCTGGGCTCATGCAATTCTCCTGCCTAAACCTCCCAAGTAGCTAAGTCTCAGGCACATGTCACCATGCCTGGCTAATTTTTTTTTTTTTTTAGAGATGGGGGTCTCACTACATTGTCCAGGCTGGTCTCAAACTCCTGGCCTCATGTGATTCTTCTGTCTCAGCCTCCCAAAGTGTTAGGATTGTAGAATTGAGTCACAATGCCTGGCCCTTTTCTTTGATAAAAGTGAACCAGTGATCTTTGGAGAAACAAGCTGGGGTCTAGAAAGTCTAGATGATCTTGTAGTGCCAGAAAGTAGGAAAGTAATAAAAAGATGAGAGGTCTGTCACAATGATACAGAAGCCAATGTGACAAAGCTCTCAATAGTTAAATCTGGAATTTGAGTAGTAAAAGTGACACAGTTTTAGATTATAACCCAAAGAACTAAATAAATATCCATGAGCCCTATTGGTATAAATGACAATTGAGGTTTTTTTTTTTTTTTTTTAGATGGAGTCTCACTCTGTCACCAGGCTGGGGTGCAGTGATGTGATCTCAGCTCACTGCAACCTCTGCCTCCCGGATTCAAGCGATTCTCCTGCCTCAGCCTCCCAAGTAGCTGGGATTACAGGCACACGCGACCGGGCCCAGTTAATTTTGCATTTTCAGTAGAGACGGGGGTTTCACCATGTTGGCCAGAATGGTCTCGATCTCCCGACCTCGTGATCTGCCTGCCTCAGCATCCCAAAGTGCTGAGATTACAACAGGCGTGAGCCACCACACCAGGCAGAATTTATGAAAAATGGAAACAAATCAGGTGTAGTGGCTCATGCCTGTAATTCCAGCACGTTGGGAGGCTGAGGTGGGAGGACTGCTCGAGCCTAGAAGGTTCAAGAACAGCCTGGGCAACACAGTGAAATTCTACACACACACACACACACACACACACACACACACACACACACACACACACACGGGAGGCTAAGGTGGGAGATCAATTAAGCCCAGGATGCCGAAGTTTCAGTGAGCCATGATCTCGCCACTGCACTCCAGCCTGGATGACACAGAGAGAATGGGCGAGGGGAGGGGAAGAAGGAGAGAAGGGAAGGGAAAGAGGGGAAGGAAGGGGAAGGGAAGAGGAAGCAAGGGGATGGGAACGGGGAGGGGAGGGGAGAAAAGAAAGAAAATAAAGGAAAAGGAAAGAACGAAAAGACAAGACTACTTTTTGAATTTGTAAACCAACGAATACACACTGGTGTGGTGGCCACACATGTGATCTCAGCACTTTGGGAAGCTGAGGAGGGAAGATCACTTGAGTTCAGGCATTTGAGACTAGCCTGGGTAACACATTGAGGCCCTGCCTCTTTTTTTTTTTTTTTTTTTTGAGACAGAGTCTCGCTCTGTCACCCAGGCTGGAGTGCAGTGGCGAGATCTCGGCTCACTGCAAGCTCCGCCTCCCGGGTTCCCGAGTAGCTGGGACTACAGCCGCCCGCCATTACGCCCGGCTAATTTTTTGCATAGTTAGTAGAGACGGGGTTTTACCATGTTAGCCAGGATGGTCTCGATCTCCTGACCTCGTGATCCACCCTCCTTGGCCTCCCAAAGTGCTGGGATTACAGGCGTGAGCCACTGCGCCCGGCCAGGCCCTGCCTCTTAAAAAAAAAAAAAATTAGTTAATTGGGTGTGGTGGCATATGCCTATTGTCCTAGCTACTCAGGTGGATCACTTGAGCCCAGAAGGTTGAAGCAGCAGTGAGCCATGATCACACCATTGCACTCCAACCTGAGCTATATAGAGTGAGAACCCATCTCAAAATAAATAAATAAATAAAAATAAAATAATAAAAAATAAGAATATTAAAAATTGAAGCAAAGAGACACATCTTCCTTAAAGAACTTGAATTATTAAATATGAATATAAGAATAAATGAGGGAAATAGAAAATCAACATTAGAACACCATAGTTGTAATTGGTATGGGCAATATCCACTAATAAATGCTATAAATCAGTGGGTAAAACTTTAAAATATTAGAATATTTGCATAGTTTCACAATATCTCTCCAGTAATATTTATTAATTACTCTGGTGGCTATATCCTTCCTCTATGAGGTTTCTAAACACCATTCATTTTGTATTTAACCCCCCACCCCCAAGTGTGGGGTGGGTTTAGTGATTCATTTCTAATGAACTATATATGGAAAGGAAAAAATAGACAATGGAGAAACCCAATGGACACCACCTTAACTTGATGTTCAAGGTTCACACTTACAGTAACAGACTGATACTATGTACACCTTGATGTGATACACTGAGAAAGCAAACTCACCTCAATGGTGGTATTCTCAAAAACCCATAATTTCAGTCTAATTACAAGGAAACAACAGATAAACTCAAATGGAAAGATATCCTACAAACTATTTGACCTCTACTCTTCATAAGTGTCAAGGCCACAAAAGATAAGGCAAGACAGAGCAACATGACAATGAAATGACAAGTAGTATCCTCCAACAGATCCTGGAAGAGAAAAAGAACATTACTTAAGAAACTGGGAAAATAAACCTGTAGTTTAGTAATGGTGTTGTACCAATGTTAATTTAGCTTTGATGAAGATCCTACAGTTATTTAAGGTGTTAATATTAGGAGAAGCTAGGTGAAGAGTACATGGAACTTCTTTTTACTATCTTAGAACACTTCCATAAATCTAAAATTATTTCAAAATAAAACTATTTGGGGCAGGCGCAGTGCCAAGCTCTCTCTCTCTCTCTCTCCATATATATATATATGTGTGTGTATATATGTGTGTGTGTGTGTCTGTGTGTGTGTGCATGTGTGTGTGTATATATGTGTGTATATATATATATTTTATATATATATATATCCAAAAGACCTGAATATCTATCTATCTATCTATCTATCTACCTATCTATCTATCTATCTATCTATCTATCTATCTATCTATATATTAGGCATGGTGGTGCACACCTGTAGTCCCAGCTACTCAGGAGGTTGAAGTGGGAGAATCACCTGAGCCCAGTAGTTCGAGGTTGCTGTGAGCCATGATCACATCACTGTCCTCCAGCCTGGGCAGCAGAGTTAGACCCTATCTCAAAAAAATGAAAACAAACAAACAAAATCTGCCCCCCAAAACAAACAAAAAACTATTGATGAAAAAACAGTCACAATGAGATATCAATAAGTACCCATTAGTATTGGCTAAAATTCTGACATCTGAAAATAGCCCCAAATAGTGTTGAGATAGCTGGCATGTGCAAAAAGACAAAATTGATTATGGAGAAAACACTGTCCTATCAGTTCTTTATATCAGACCACTGTCTGCAATGATGGAAATGTTCCTTTTCAGTATCCAATATGGTAGCCACTACCCATATTTGGCTACTGAGCACTTGATAGTGACTACAATGGCTGAAAATGTTAAACTTTAATTTTTAAAAATGTATAGCTAAAGAGCCACATGTAGCTAGTAGCTACCAGACAACAATGCATTTCTAGGTCTTATTAGGAAATTAAGTGATAGAGGAACAACGCTACAAAAGGAAGCACTGAACCTTGTAGAACATTATGTGAGATAAATGTAAGACCTGGCTTCTCTGACAAACCAACAGAAAGCTAAAAAATGGAGGGGAGGGGAGGAAAAAGACTTATAGAAAGAAGAATCTTATCAGACATCACAACTAGATGACATCTCCATTGATGTAGAAAACTATTTGGCAAAATTCAATACCTTTTATAATTAAATTTAAAAAAGGCATAGAGGAAATCACCTCAACCCAATAAAGACCATATATGAAAAGCCGATGGGTAATATAATACTCAATGGTAAAAAACGGAAAGCTTTCCCTCAAAGACAATGAATAAAGCAAGGATGCCCCCTCTTGCCACTTTTTTTTTACAGACAAGATCTTGCTCTGTCACCCAGACTGGAGTGCAGTGGTGCAACCACAGCTCACTGTAACCTTGAATTCCTGAACTCGATTCTCCTGCCTTAGCCTTCCAAGTATCTAGGACTACAGGAGCATACCACCATGCCCAACACAGTAGTGCTGGAAGTTGTAGCCAGAGCAGTCAGTGAAAGAAAGAAAAGAAAGAAAAGAAAGAAAAGAAAGAAAAAGAAAGAAAGAAAGAAAGAAAGAAAGAAAGAAAGAAAGAAAGAAAGAAAGAAAGAAAGAAAGAAAGAAAGAGAAAGAAAGAAAGAAGAAAGGAAAGGAAAAAGGAAAGGAAAAAGGAAAGGAAAAAGGAAAGGAAAAAGGAAAGGAAAGGAAGAAAGAAAGAAAGAAAAGAAAAGAAGGGAAAGAGGAAAGAGGAGACATACAAATTGGAAATAAAGAAGTAGAATTATTTCTTTAGATAACAAATCTTGTATGTATAAAAAGCCTAGAGACTGCACATACAAAAAAATCTGTTAGGAGGAAAAAATAAACTCAGCAAAGTTGCAGGACACAAAATAAACATAAAACAACCAATTGTGTTTGAAAATACTAACAATGAACAACCCAAAAAGAAAATTAAGAAAACAAGTATATTAATAATAGCATTAAAATGAATAAAATACTTATGAATAGCCAAGAAGGCACAAGATTTTTACACTTAAAACCACAAAACATTGCTGAAAGAAATTAAAGAAGACACCAATAAATGAAAAGACATCCTGTGTTCATGGACTGGAAGACTTAATATTGTTAAAATATCCATACTACTGAAAGGAATGTACAGATTCCTTTGTAAATGCAATTCTTGTACAAATCCCAATGACATTTTTTTGCAGATATAGAAAAAAATTCTAAAATCCATATAAACTGCAAAGGTCCCAAATAACCATAACAATCTCAAGAAAGAAAAACAAATATAGAGGCCTCAGAGTTCCTGATTTCAAAACATATTACAAAGCAACAGCAATCAAAACAGTATAGTACTGATAGGCCGGGCACGGTGGCTCAAGCCTGTAATCCCAGCACTTTGGGAGGCTGAGGAGGGTGGATCACGAGGTCAGGAGATCAAGACCATCCTGGCTAACAGGGTGAAACCCAGTCTCTACTAAAAACTGAAAAAATTAGCTGGGCATGGTGGCAGACACCTGTAGTCCCAGCTACTTGGGAGGCTGAGGCAGGAGAATGGCATGAATCCAGGAGGTGGAGCTTGCAGTGAGCAGAGATCACGCCACTGCACTCCAGCCTGGTCGACAGAGCGAGAATCCATCTCAAACAAGAACAACAACAAGACAACAACAACAACAACAACAAAAACAAAAACAGTATAGTACCAATAATGCATACAGGATAGTTTCTTTGAGAAATGGTGGTGGGAAAAACAAGATATCCACATGTGAAAGAACAAAGTTAGACCCTTACCTTATTGTGTATACAAAAATAAACTCAAAATGAATTAAACAATTAAATTTAAAATGTAAAACTACACAACTCCGAGAAGAAAACACTGGAGAAAAAAGTTTCATAGCAATGAATTTGGTAATAATTTCTTAGATAAGACACCAACAGCATGGGCAACAAAAGGAAAATAAGATAAATGGGACTACCAAACTTACAAACTACTGTACAGCAAAGGAAACAACAGAGTAAAGAGGCAACTTATGAAGTGAGAGAAAATAGTTACAAACCACATATCCAATAAGGGGTCAATATCCAGAATATATAAGGAACTCCACAACACAGCACCCCTGAAAGAATCCAACTAAAAAAATTGGCAAAGGACTTGAATAGATATTTTTCAAAGAAGATACAGAATGGCCAACAGGTATATGAAAAGATGCTCAACATCACTAATCATTAGGGAAATGAAAATCAAATCCACAATGAGATATTACTGCATACTCATTAAGATGACCACTATAAAAAAAAAAAAAAAAAAAAAAAAAAAAAAAAAAAAAAAAAAAAAAACAGAAAAATAACAAGTGCTAGTGAGGATGTGAAGAAATTGAAATCCTTGTGCACTGTTGCTGACAATGTCAGATGACACAGCCCCTATGAAAACACTATGAAATATCCTCAAAAAATTAAAAATGCCAGCAATCTCATTTCTGGAAATATATCCAAAAGATCTGAAAACAAGATGTTGGTGAGATATTTGCACACCCATATTCATCGCAGAATTATTCAAAATAGCAAAGAGGTGGAAGCAATCTAAATGTTCATCAGCAGATGTATGTATAAAGATGAATGTATAAAGAATGAATGTATAAAGAAAGATGAATGTATAAAGATGAATGTATAAAGAAAATGTGGCTGGGTGCGGTGGCTCACACCTGTAATCCTATCACTTTGGGAGGCCAAGGCAAGCGGATCACCTGAGGTCAGGAGTTTGAGACCAGCCTGGCCAATGTGGTAAAACTCTTGTCTCCACTAAAAATATAAAAATTAGTTGTGGTAGCATGCACCTTTAGTCCCAGCTACTCAGGAGGCTGAGGCAGAAGAACTGCTCGCATCCGGGAGGTGGAGGTT
>NW_016816204.1:15314-23283 GCF_001698545.2 Rhinopithecus bieti
AAAAAAAAAAAAAAAAAAAAAAAAAAAAAAAAAAAAAAAAGTGCTATATATACAAAATGGAATATTACTTGGCCTAAAAAAAAAAGAGAGAGACAAGGAAATCCTGTCATATGCTACAAGAAGGATGAACCTTGAGGACATTATGGTAAGGAAGTGAAATAAGCCAGCCATAAACCATGATTCTCCTTACATGAAATATCTAAAATAGTCAAATTCACAGAATCAGAGTAGAATGGTGGTTGCCTGGGGCTGTATGAAGGGGGCAAAGGGGAGTTACTGTTCAATGGTTACAGAGTTTCCATTTTGCAAGGTGTTTGTACAAGAAATCTATTGTACACAATGTGCATACAATTAACATTACTGTACTTTACACTTTAAAATGGTTAAGATGGACTGGGCACGGTGGCATATGCCTATAATCCCAGCATTTCGGGAGGCTAAGATAGGAGGATCACTTGAGGCTAGGAGTTTGAGAACAGCCTGGGCAACATGACAAAACCCCAGCTCTACAAAAAATTTTAAAAATGAGCTGGGCGTGGTGGTGTGTGCCTATAGTCCTAGCTACTCTGGAGGTTGAAGTAGGAGGATCACTTGAGCTCCAGGAGTTGAAGATTACAGTGAGCTATGCTGTGCACTACTACACTCCAGTTCTGGGTGACACAGCAAGACCTTATCTCTAAAAAATAAATTAAAAGGTTAAAAACTATTTTTCTTTTGAGACAAGGGCTCACTCTGTCACCCAGGCTGGAGTGCAGTGGTGCAATCACAGTTCACTGCAGATTCAAACTCCTGGGCTCAGGTGATTTTCTCACCTTAGCCTCCCGAGTAGCTCCGACTACAAGTGCGCACTATCACGTCCAGCTAATTTTCATATTTTTTTTGTAGAGACAGGGTTTTGCAACATTGCTCAGGCTGCTCTCAAACTCCTGGGCTCAAGCAATGCTCCTGCCTTGGTCTCCCAGAGTGCTGGGATTACAGGTGTGAGCCATGTACAGCCTAAAGTGAGAAATTTTATGGTATGTATTTTTGACCATAAGTCTTAAAAACACAACTAGATCTCTCTCTCTCTCTCACATACACACACGCACACCCACACATGCACACATACACACACCCCTTGTCTAGATTACAATTTGAACAAAACAAAGCAACTGGAAACTATTATTACTGAGATGATATTTTAATATGGACTAGATACTTTAATTGAAATTTTAATATGAACTAGGTATTAGAAGATACTAAGGGGTTACTATTGATAACATATGAGGACAGGTAATGAGTACACAGGGATTCATTATGCTATTTATTTTTATTCTATTTTTGTGTGTATGAATAAAAGTTTTCTATAATAAAAAAGATCTTTAGATCTGGATAGACCTTAGAGAGAATCCTATTCATCTTTCCATTTCAGAAGAGGAGAACTTTAGTCCCAGAAAGGTTATTAAACTTGCACATTATACAAATTAGTGGCAAAACTATGCCTAATAATATTTGAGACCCAATTTGCCATCTAATACTCTATCCAGTACATCATACTGACTTCTTCGTAAGAGGCTCTATTGATGAGCACAGAGTATGTATAATAAATTTTACTGATTCTAACTAGGTAAAACAGTAAAGATCATGCCATTAACAATTATTTAAAACTGGCATGACAGCATGCCATATCTGAAAGGATCACTAGACATCACTTTATGAAGGTTTGGAGAGCACAAACTTATTAAAACTATAAAAGTCAAGGAGGTTTTGGCTTCACTGAATACTTCATCTCAACAATATCAAAAACAATCCCTAATGGGTAGTCTCAAAAATGAGAATGGCAAAAAAGTTAAGGCACAGCCTTTGTCTTTATGAAAACAGTGAGAAGAAAGAGACAAAATTATACATCTATCTACATTGCTAAGGGCCTTTTAATACTACTTGCTACAACACCATCTTCTCCCTCTTCCCCAGTCAGAATCATTGCTCACCTGAGACCCTTACTGAATAGAAAAGGGCACTTGAGAAGAAAAGTACAGTTGTGCTTTAACAGTGTAATAAAATACAAAAAGTTAAGAGGAGGAAATAGCCATACAGTATAGTGAGAACTAATGAGGAAATGTGGTATACAGGAAAAGACCTGGGTTTGAGAATTGGCTGTCAGTGACTAACAAGATTTGTGACCTCTACCTAGTTTCACAAAAATGTTCATTAAAATATTCAATAGAAATGAATTGAAATTGCAAAATCAACTATAATAAAAAAACATTTATATTCATTGTGATTCCAAGGCATAAAAAGATCACTTAATGTTTAATATAGAGATTTAAATGAAAATTAGTATTTTCCTTGTGAATTTTTTTTTGGAAAATTAAACAGAAAACAGAGACAAGTCTCTCATAATGTGACTTCTTAGAGATAAACTGAATAGCTTTACTATTAATTATCAACTACCATAAAAAAGAAAATATTTCATTTCATATATTATTCTACTATGAAATTATCTGGATAATTTCCACAAAAACTTTTTATTGTATTGCAGCAATGAATGTATTGTCAAAATTTTTTTGTCTTATTCTTTAGAATTCTAAGTATTAATAACTGGGCAATCTGAACTATGAAATCAAAGACACAAAGAAAGCCCCGGAGATATAAATAATCTATAACTTCACATTAACACATGTGGTGGCTTTCTGTACTATCAACTCAGGAGATGTCCAGAAATGGCAGTTCATTGTTCTTCACTGCATCAAGTCTGCAGTACCCTAGTAACTCACAGTTTCTTAGATATAGGCTTGCACCAGTAACAATGTGTTAAAAGGTTGTTCCAAAAGGTAAAGAGACCACTAAAAGCATCCATGAATTTTGTTTTAATGCTATTACATGCCACCATCTTTTCTTTGAGGTCATTTATCTTCATTGTAATAGTTTAATATAAGAAATAATTTTTTAAAAAGATGGTGATAATTACACTGCTGGATCAATAACCTATACTTTAAAACTACAAAACTTTGATTTTTATCTTTTCCTTCTATATTATACAAAATATCTAAAATATGTCATTTAGAATACATATATACATGGCAATACAAACATATATATGTACATTAATTTATCATCATGCTGTTCTCGGAAAGATCTGCAATTTCATAAATTTATCTAGATTTGTTAAAGTGGATTGAGATTTTTGTTTATTGTATATAAATACCAGTAAATCACTAAATGTCTTAGGTAACAGATATTCAACGAAGACATGACATTTCAGCTAATGAAGCAAAGCCATTTATCTTGAAATTTTCTTGCTACAGAAAGAGAAACCTTTAAAAATGGCCTCAAGTTTGCAAAAATCAGCAACTTTAATCTACCCACTTTCTTTTGACCTTTACATTCAACCTCAAAAAAATGTTCAGCAACATAAATTTGATCTCAAAAGGCTGCTGCAGATCTCATTTTCTGCTGTTTTTCCATTAGGTATTTATGGGACTTGCGAGTGCTACAAGGGACTAGTAAAACACCAGAGTAATCCTGCAGTTCCTGTGTATGAATTCAACTTTTCCCTTTGAGATGATAACTTTTTCCCGACTCTTGCCAAGGCCTTTTCAGATTCAAATGTAAAACTAAGACCATAGGTGTAATGTTCTTTTCAAGAGGTAGGGACTGAAGGCAGACAGAAAGAAAATTAAACAGATTTAGTAGTTCAACTATTGAAACAAAATAATTTTTTAAGCTATTAAGGTAACTTGTTATATATTTGTACTAATTGAAATCACAGCATGCTTACACAGGATAGAAACTGAATCCAATGAGTTCTGAAGTTTGAAGAGCTCAGCTGTATGCGTGCCTTCTCTTAACTGCATAGGAAACCAGCTGCTTCCATTTATGACACGTATTGAACACACATGCTCCAGTACATCCATGACATAACACGCAACAGTATACTTTCAGACAAGTTTGCCAAGAAGGGGGAAGAGGGATACGAATACATTAGTGAGACAAAAAAACATTATACAGTGTATGTTCATTTTTTTGAATGTTAGGAAGGTAAGAAAATAAATTTTAAGTTGTGTTTTCACTAATATGCTTTAAAATACATTATAAAATACAAATAATAAAATCAACTTAAAAATCCATCTATCATAAACAGAAGTTTATCAAAGTCTAAGTCACAAGTTTGAGACAAAAAAATTATTAAATTAGTCAGTAAAACCCATCACTTATACACTACAGAGAAGGGACTACATTAGCCATGGAATACTCAACTATGAGACCAAGACTTTCCCCACAATTTATACAAAACTAGACCAAATTATCCCCTTTTACCCTCTCTCGGTTAATGAAGCTTCCACCCTTGACTCATTTCCTCATAAACTATTCTTCAATCCAACAGCAATTTCTATTAAATCTACCTACACACTATATCCAGAGCCTGATTGTATCTTAACACTTCCATTGCTAATTCTCTAGTCCAAGTCATCATATCTCTCACTGGATTATTGCAATGACCTCCAAAATGATTTCCCTATTTCTATTTTTGCCCCATTCAGTTTTGTCCATATAACAGTGAGAATAACCCAACTAAAATATTAAGTCATGTTATATTTCTCCTCCACACAAAACCCTCTAAAGGCTTTTGATCTCGTTCAGAGTCAAAACAAAACAAAAACAACAAAGTCTTTATAATGACCTATAAAGTCTTATTTAATATGCCCCTAGACTCTACCCCAGTGTAATTATATCTCCTACTTACTTTTCCCATTGCTCATTTTACTCTAGCCATATTAATCTCCTGGCTATTCCTTAACCATGCTATATTTATTCATTGATTGTTTTTCTCCCTAATATGTGCACAACTTGCTTCTTGAAATATTTTTAAACATCACTGTCTTGGGTGAGACTTTCCCTAATGATCAGATTTGAAAGTGTAACCTTTCACGCTAGACCCAAACACTCTTTTCTGTTTTATTTTTCTCCAAGGTTCTTGTTACCATCTAATATACTAGATATTTTGTTTAAAGCATTACCCACTAAAAAGTAAGCACCCTGAGGACAGCAATATTTACTTGGTCGCTGCTATATATTCACCACCTAGAAAAGTGGCAGGAATGTAGTAATCCTTTAATAGGAATAAATTAACCATGCAAAACAACCTTTACATTAAGTGCATTTCAAAAAGTATCCTTTGAATTTCTGCTTCTATCTCTCTCTCTCTTTCTCTCTCTTCGTAAATAGTTGCCCAGACTGTAGTGGGGTGACACGATCATAGCTCACTGTAGCAACAAACTGTTGAGCTCAAGTAACCCACCCACCTTGGCTTCCAAAAGTGTTGGGATTACAGGCATCAGCCACTGTGCCTGCCCTGCTTCTGCATGTCTTGAATAAAAATAATTAAAGTTTTTGAGATATTTGAAGTTATGACAGAAACAAATATACAGTAAAACTATAAAACAATATCATTCCATGAGTTGTGTACAGATTCTTATTTTATTTTTTTAAAGACATGGTCTTGCTATATCACCAAGGCTGGAGTGCAGAGCCACAATTGTGGCTCCCTGCAACCGTGACCTTTCAGGCTCAAGTGATCCTCCTGCCTCAGTCTCCCAAGTAGCTGGGACCAAAGATGCATGCCACCATGCCCAGGAAATTTTTTTTTTTAATTAATAGAGATGGGGTCTCCCTATGTTGCCCAGGCTGGTCTTGAACTCCTGGGCTCAAATGTTCCTTCTGCCTCAGCCTCTCAAAGTATTGTAACGACAGGCATGAGCTACTGTGCTCAGCCAGATTCTCAGAACAAACCTTAAGCACACTCACATGATATCCTTACAAAGATGAAAATTTCTAGAAACTTGAACACAAAGGATATAGAAAAAGGTGAGTATCATGTATAAGATATGTCTTATGTGTACTGCTGAAATTTTTCTTGGTGGTCACTGTTTATTTGTACAAAGACTTTACGTATACATATATAGTTTTGGAAAAATACCAGTAACGTGTACAGGAATCTCTGAGTGTCTATAAGAATACCTCAATTCAAATTAGTCATAAAATCAAGAGTACTTTCCAATTCAGTAAATTTCCTGTTAAGAAGTTTTGCGGCCGGACGCGGTGGCTCAAGCCCGTAATCCCAGCACTTTGGGAGGCCGAGGCGGGCGGATCACGAGGTCAGGAGATCGAGACCATCCTGGCTAATACGGTGAAAACCCGTCTCTACTAAAAAAATACAAAAAACTAGCCGGGCGAGGTGGCGGGTGCCTATAGTTCCAGCTACTCTGGAGGCTGAGGCAGGAGAATGGCGTGAACCCGGGAGGCGGAGCTTGCAGTGAGCTGAGATCTGGCCACTGCACTCCAGCCTGGGCGGCAGAGCGAGGCTCCGTCTCAAAAAAAAAAAAAAAAAAAAAAGAAGTTTTGCTTATGACATTTCTCTTACACTTAGGCTCTGTACGTTTTCAAATAACAATCTAATTTCTTTCTAAGAACATTTCCTTGCATCTTATTAATTATATTTACACCTTGCCTACGACCTTACAAGGATTAAGGCAGTTTAGAAAGATGTAAAAAAAGGACAAGATACCATGACAAAAATTTGGTGGTAAAGAAGAAGAATCTGCACAAGACAGGTTGTTTTTAGCCTCCTAACAATGAGAAAAAAGAAAAAAGAAATTCAATGATACAATTAGAATTGTATGAAACAAGGGTCCCCAACCCCTCGGACATGGACCAATACGAATCCATGGCCTGTTAGGAACTGGGCCCCACAGCAGGAAGTGCAAGTGAAGCTTCATCTGTATTTACAGCCACTCCCCATCGCTCACATTACTGCTTGAGCTCCACCTCCTGTCAGATAAGTGGCGGCATTAGATTCTCATTAGAGTGTGAACCCTATTGTGAATTCTGCATGTGAGGGATCTAGGATGCACAATCCTTATGAGAATCTAGTGCCTGATGATCTGTCACTGACTCGCATCACCACCACATGGGACTGTCTAGTTGCAGGAAAACAAGCTCAGAGCTCCCACCGATTCTACATTATGGTGAGTTGTATAATTATTTCATTATATATTATAATGTAATAGTAATAGAAATAAAGTGCACAACAAATGCAATGCACTTGAATCATTCTGAAACCACCCCTCACCCACCACACCCTGTGGAAAAATGATCTTTTACGAAACCGGTCCTTGGTGCCAAAAAGGTTGGGGACCCCCCGTATAAAACACTGGTGAATCTAATAAACATTAGATAAAGATTTTTTGTTTTAAAACTAGAAAAAAAAAATCACTTATTAGATGGCAATTTCTCAAGAACTTTAGTTTATTTTTCCATATTTACTGATGAAATTTGAGTCATCACAATGTTGGAATTCCAGGAGACAGGTTTGAGACCTTCATAAAGCCTAAATCCCTAAAGGTTGGACATGCTAAAACGTTCACGTTTATTCTAAATTTTATATGAGAGTCATCTTTATGTGTATCTCTAAATTTAATCAATAGTGTATCATTAATATAGATTTCTGTCCTCATTTAGAATTTATTTTTCATAAAAAGCCCAAGTTCTTATCATTCCAGAGGGTAAGTGTTTATTTGATACGTTGTAGGTAACAACAAATGCATGTCACATTGGATGCTAGATAGTTAACAAGAATACTTCACTACCTAACATCACAGCAAACATGAGTTAAAGTATGCTACATTTTTGAATGCTAAGAGACTATCTTGTTCTTTCATTTTGAAGCTGATGATTCCACTGCGACTAAACTGTAAGACTCTACCTGATGGTCAAAACACAAAAATTATATGGATTTTAAAAACCTGAAATATATATCTTATTGAATCACTTTCAGAAACTTCAGTAGTGAGTTCTAGGAGAAAATGTGGCTTGTGTACACATACACACATATATATATATAAATATTTGAAAATACTTTTTATACTTTTTTTCTCTGTAGGTTGATTTACAAAATTTTAGAAAAATTTCTTAAAATATACTCTTAGAG
>NW_016816204.1:23538-29999 GCF_001698545.2 Rhinopithecus bieti
GGAGAACCAAAACAAAAAGTTTTTTCTTAATACTCCCTATAACTTCTAATTTTTCTCAATTTTTTCCATGTTCCCTATAATAGGTCAAAAAATCAGAGAAACTATCTAATATAAAAATCTATTAATGATATTATAAAACTATCCTAAGCAATGTTTTAAATTTACTGCTGCTTAGGACATGGTGCTCTGGTATAAAAACAAAACAACAAACAAGAAAGACATATAAAAAGACTATTCTCAAAACCTGCAAGGAATTTGTATAAGATTTGAAACAGACATATGCTTTTAAAGAACTTCTGAATGCAATAGTTAATCCACATAATAATTCAACAACCAACATAGACTCAAAGCTCTAACAGATACCATATGCAACCTGTAATAAAACCTGAGTCAAGATATTTCAGGCAACAGGATAATTTCATTTTCCATTTTAAATACCCACTTATTTTTAGTTAACTGGCCATAACACAGCACATGAAAATGCTGTCATTACTGTATAATAAAACTCTAGTACAGATAAGATATTTTATTACTAGTCAAGAAACTAAAATTTGGGGAGCATTATTACAAAAATGCTTTTCTATGTTTACTATAGAAGATATGCATACTGAATTTACCATTAATTCTATAAAGTCTAGTACCTGTAAAGATAAATCTAGCTTAGGAAGTGGATGAAATAGTAGGAGAGTTATACTTAGTCTACAAAATATATGAATTCCAAACCATCAATTATATTAAATACCTACTATGTGGAAAGCTCTATGTCAGTTATAAAGGAAATAAATGTCTGTAAGATGTAATGCTATTGTAGCAGAAATACAACATATTAGTATTAGTATTGAGATAGGGAAGGGTCAGAGATATATCTAACATAAGTCACATTTCAAATCAGAATGAAATAATTAATTGAAATGCAAATACTATGACCAGGCTTTTTTCCTTGCCAAAATAATCAAACCCTTTGCTCTGACAATTATAACAATACTGGGCTACATAAGCCATTCAGACTAGTAAGGTAAGAAAGTTTTAAAATTGAAGCAATGTGCAGATAAAATCAGATGTTAGCTGAGTAAAGCAAGAAATATATTTATTGCTTTCTGCTAACGTTTTTGAGACAAAGGAACAAATGTCTAGCAGCTGAACCAAGACAAGTTAGGGACTTAAATGGCATTGTTTTAAAAAAAAGTTCTGTTTCTGGTTTCTTAAGTTTATAGTTGGTTTACCCTAAGGACTTGCTCTAAGTATTCCTTACGTTAATCACAGAAGATGTCCTGTAAATTTAAGGACAGAAAACTGGCAACTTCCATTAGCAGTATTTCAATATTACAATAGTGTCTTTTATTAGAAAACTCAGTACTCCTTATTCATTCATCTGCTAGACAGAACTTCCTGGCTAACAGTCCATAGTGATGACATAATTTCTGACAGAGACATTCTGACTAAAATGGATACTACCAGGACTAATCATTACAGTTTTTTACTTTAAACATTTTCTTAAGCTATTTGTAATTCATGAATAAAAGAAACACTTTACTAGAACATACCTATTGTATGCTGTCATCCTAAAGGGAAAACTTAAGAGGAGAGGACACAAACAAAAAAAACCTTGCAAGTCTCATACTTGTTAGGGACAATCTTGCATATACTACAGTTAAATGCAGTATTTAAATTGTCATGGTGGGGGGTCAGGGTAAATAGGAGAATCTGGCCCCAGAAAGACAAAACCATTTACATTGAATATAAAATCATAACTGAACTATTAGAAAAAACGTAAGTGTCCTTCAATAGGAATCTCTCCATCATTTGCATTATAAAAAATTAATAAAGTTAATAAACACCTGAAAAATGACAATATTTTTATATTCATACAAGGTATTAAAAGCAATACTACTACACGTGTGTGTAATAAAAAATAAAATCCACAAATTGAACATGTCTGAAATTTCACAGTTGCAGAATAGCAGGCTCATAAGCACAAGAAATGACCCCCAATCTCTGCAACCCAAACGAAGATAATTTGTGTTTGTCTGTGTCATTAGGATAACACAGTTTACCTCAAGAGGACGTTTTGGTACACAGAGAAATCACAACAAGAAGTTTTTGTTTATTTTGATTTCAAAATGTCTTATCTAGGGTATGACTAGAAGAATGACGTTCAGAGCACGCTCAATAGCAGGTGTTCTTTCACAGTTAGGGTGAAGAAACAGTTTCGCATCTTGGGGCCAAGAAACAGTTGGATAGCCAGAGACAGAAACAAGCTTCTAAACCCAAATCACTTTCTAATTTGAAATTTGAAAATAAAGTATAGTGGTTTCTACTTCGTAAAGTGTGAGTATAATTACGGGGAGAAATACCCTTAGAGGAAAGCAAGAAAACAAAGAAGTGATCACAGGTTTGGGTTGGGGTGGGAACACATTTGGATACTTCTTTCTTTTTTAACTCATTGGGAGACAGGAAAGAACCAATACAAGTTGGCATGGCAATTAAGCAAGGAAAAAAAATGCCTTATTTTAGCAGTAAAAATGTTTGACTTTTGACTACAGAGAGGCTGATTTTTTTCTTTTTTCTTTTCTCTTTCTTTTTTTTTTTGAGATGGAGTCTTGCTCTATTGCCAGGCTGGAGTGCAGTGGCGCCATCTCGGCTCACTGCAACCTCCGCCCCCTGGTTCAAGCGATTTTCCTGCCTCAGCCTCCCGAGTAGGTGGGACTACAGGTGTGCACTACCACGCCCAGGTAATTTTTGTATTTTTAGTAGAGACGGGGTTTCACCATGTTGGCCAGGATGGTCTTGGTCTCTTGACCTTGTGATCTGCCCACCTCAGCCTCCCAAAGTGTTGGGATTACCGACGTGAACCACCGCACCTGGCTGAGCCTAATTTTTTATTC
This sequence comes from Rhinopithecus bieti, assembly GCF_001698545.2. NCBI lineage: Eukaryota > Metazoa > Chordata > Mammalia > Primates > Cercopithecidae > Rhinopithecus > Rhinopithecus bieti. Next base: position 26,424 of record NW_016816204.1, read on the forward strand.
TAGTATTTACCAAATTGTATCCTGCTGAACTCTAATGTCTTCTGAGATGTAAAAGGTGTTCCAGGAAAACCCACATTAAAGAAATCTGTTAAATTTTGCATATTCTTACATCTTCCAACTGATTGGAGATAAAACTTCTTTTTTTTTTTTTTTTTGAGATGGAGTCTCGCTCTGTTGCCCAGGCTGGAGTGCAATGGTGTGATCTTGGCTCACTGCAACCTCTGCCTCCTGGGTTCAAGCGATTCTCCCTGACTCAGCCTCCCAAGTAACTAGGATTACAGGCACCCACCCCCGTACCCAGCTAATTTTTTGTATTTTTAGTAGAGATGGGGTTTTGCCATGTTGGCCAGGCTGGTCTCAAGCTCCTGACATCAGGTGATCCACCCGCCTCAGCCTCCAAAGTGCTGGGATTATAGGCATCAGTCACTGTGCCCAGCCAAAACTTTTTTTTCATAGAATGTATTTTAGGAAAAATTGCTTTTCACCATATGTTAAGGTAGAGTATATATGTGTATGTTTTAAAAATATTTTGGTAAAGTTTTAGCTAATTATTTCTTTTTATTTTCCATATTAAATCTTATCTGATCAAAAGAACTCTCTTGTAAGGGAAGAACTACTAGGTGAGTCTGTGGGCTAGTATTAAAGGTAAGGCAGATTAGTACTATTTCAGAAAGAAACAGCATAGAAAAGAAAGCTATTTTCTTTTATTTATTTCTTTCGGGAGCTGTGAAAAGTGAAAGCTGATAGTACAGGTGTAGTGTATGGAATAGTCTGTATCAAACTAGATCTACATTACTTTACAAGAACTATAGGACAATAATAAAATTTCCAAAGCCAAACTGAACAATAATATGTATTTCTTTGGAAAAAGTCTCAGAAAACCCATTCTTGAATGACAAAACAGAGAGATAACTTCCAACTAGGTGATGGTGGTAGTGATCTGAGGGATAAATCTGAAGTTAAATTTTCTTGGTTATCTATTTCAAAAATTCACAACTATTCTGCACTAAAATGTGTCACTGGGTCAGGTGCAGTGGCTCATGCCTGTAATCCCAACACGACGGCAAGCTGAGGCAAGAGGATTGCTTGAGGCTGGGAGTTAGAAACCAGACTGGGTAACACAGAAAACCCCCGTCTCTGCAAAAAATAAAAAAATAAAAATAAGCCTGGAGTGGTGATGCACGCCTGTGAGTCCAGATATTTGGGAGCCTGAAGTGAGAGGATCGCTTGGGCCTACTCAAGGCCAAGGACACAGTGAGCCGTGATCATACCGCTGCACTCCAGCCAGGGCGACACAGTGAGACCTTCTTTCAAAAAACGAAAAACATACAAACAGAAAAAATTTAATGCACATTAAAAAATATTACTTTTCCCCAGTTTTACATTCAAGAAGATGTGAAATATCCAATCTTTTTCTTTTTCAAATTTTATTATTATTTTTTAATTGTATTTTAAGTTCTGGGATACATGTGCAGAACACACAGGTTTGTTACATAGGTATACACGTACCATGGTGGTTTGCTGCACCCATCAACCCGTCTGCATTTGGTATTCTCCTAATGCTATCCCTCACCTAGTCCCCTACCCCCTGACAGGCCCCAGCGTGCAATGCTCCCCTCCCTGTGTCCATGTGTTCTCATTGTTCAACTCCCACTTATGAGTGAGAACATGCGGTGTTTGGTTTTCTGTTCTTGTGTTAGTTTGCTGAGAATGATGGTTTCCAGATTCATCCATGTCCCTGCAAAGGACATGAATTCATCCTTTTTAATGGCTGCATAGTATTCCATGGTGATTATGTGCCACATTTTCTTTATCCAGTCTATCATTGATGGGCATCTGGATTGGTTCCAAGTCTTTGCTATTGTGAATAGTGCTGTAATAAACATACATGTGCATATGCCTTCATAGTACCATGATTTATAATCCTTTGGGTATATACCCAGTAATGGGATTGCTGGGTCAAATGGTAGTTCTGGTTCTAGTTCCTTGAGGAATTGCCACACTGTCTTCCACAATGATTGAACTAATTTACACTCTCACCAACAGCTGCTCTCTGTACCTGTGGTAGAATTCGGCTGTGAATTCATCTGGTCCTGGGCTTTTTTTTTGGTTGGTAGGCTATTAATTACTGTCTCAATTTCAGAACTTGTTATTGGTCTATTCAGGGATTTACTTCCTCCTGGTTTAGTCTTGGGAGGGGGTATGTGTCCAGCAATGTATCCATTTCTTCTAGATTTTCTAGTTTATTTGTGTAGATGTGTTTATAGTATTCTCAGATGGTAGTTTGTATTTCTGTGGGATCAGTGGTGATAACCCCTTAATCATTTTTATTGTGTGTATTTGATTCTTCTCTAATAGTCTAGCTAGCGGTCTATCTGCTTAATCTTTTCAAAAAACAACCTCCTGGACTCACTGATTTTTTTCAAGGGTTTTTCGTTTCTCTACCTCCTTCAGTTCTGCTATGATCTTAGTTATTTCTTGTCTTATGCTAGCTTTTGAATTTGTTTGCTCTTGTTTCTCTAGATCTTTCCATTGTGATGTTAGTGTGGCTATTTTAGATCTTTCCTGCTTTCTCCTGTGGGCATTTAGTGCTATAAATTTCCTTCTAAACACTGCTTTAGCTGTGTCCAAGAGATTCTGGTATGTTGTGTCTTTGTTCTCTATGGTACCAGAGAGCTGCTTTATTTCTGTCTTAATTTCATTATTCACCCAATATTCATTCAGGAGCAGTAGTTGGGTGGTTTTCAGTGAAATTTTTTTTCTTTTTTCTTTTTTGAGACGGAGTCTTGCTCTGTCGCCCAGGCTGGAGTGCAGTGGCATGATCTCGGCTCACTGCAGGCTCCGCCTCCCAGGTTCACGCCATTCTCCTGCCTCAGCCTCTCCAGTAGCTGGGACTACAGGCGCCTGACATCACACCTGACTAATTTTTCTATTTTTAGTAGAGATAGGGTTTCACCGTGTTAGCCAGGATGGTCTCGATCTCCTGACCTTGCGATCCGCTCACCTCAGCCTCCCAAAGTGCTGGGATTACAGGCATGAGCCACTGCGCCCAGCCTTGAGTGAATTTCTTAATCCTGAGTTCTAATTTGATTGCACTGTGGTCTGAGAGAGTGTTTTTTATGATTTCTATTATTTTGCTTGTGCTGAGGAGTGATTTACTTTCAATTATGCGGTCAATTTTAGAGTAAGTGTGATGTGGTGCTGAGAAGAATGTATATTCTGTTGATTTGGGGTGGAGAGTTCTGTAGATGTCTGTTAGGTCTGCTTGGTCCAGAGCTGAGTTCAAGTCCTGAATATCCTTGTTAATTTTCTGTCTTGTTGATCTAATATTGACAGTGGGGTGTTAAAGTTTTCCACTGTTATTGTGTGGGAGTCTAAGACTCTTTGTAGGTCTCTAAGAACTTGCTTTATGAATCTGGGTGCTCCTGTACTGCATGCATACATATCGAGAAGAGCAACCCCCAGACACATAATCTTCAGATTCACAAAGGTTGAAATGAAGGAAAAAATGTTAAGTGCAGCCAGAGAGAAAGGTCGGGTTACCCACAAAATGAAGCCCGTCAGACTAAAAGCAGA
>NW_016816204.1:33421-59595 GCF_001698545.2 Rhinopithecus bieti
TCTAATTATCACATTTCTGGAGCAAAATGAAGCTCCCATTTATAAATTTACTAATACAGATCCAAATGATTGTGTTTTTATATCAATTTACAAATTCATGGCTTCAATGATGTTTAAATGAAAAAGAAAGCTTGTATGCTTAATCTCATTTCTTCCCACTACATTCATGTGTGTCAATCAGAGACAGACTTCCAAAATTCAGAAAAAGCAAATCATTGAGCTCTGAAGGCAGCACCACAAAGCCTCATTTCATAAATTTGGTATTACAGAAGCTGTAGGTGAGTAAAATAAATGCCTATTTTCATGTTCTAGCTAATGAAATAATCCAAATTTAGATAAAATTCTAGGTTACTCTAAAAATTCAAAATTCATTTATTTAAAAGATCTTTCATATTTTTGTTAATCAAGTCTGTTTTCTCTGTTGCAAATTTACTAAAATAACTGTTATTTGTTCAAGGGAGATATATCTTTTAGTCATGCATTATTATACATGGCTTAACTTCTGTGTAATTTTGTGCACATATGTATACACTTAGAAGTTATAGTTTGTCTAACAGAAGCAAATACAACAGGCAATTGAAAATTGAAATGTTTCATCAATGTATCCGTTGTTTTTCAAGCCCACTTTCCCAAAATACCAAATACAGGAAAAAGTGAGCAAATAATTATTAACGTAATCATTATTTTATATTGAGTTCTGCTACTATTCTATCAAAAAATACAAATTTTGTTTTCTTTAACTTTCTGGTATTTTGTTCCTTCATTTTAGGATGATTTTGTTCTATCATTCACTTCTTTGTAAAAAGAGAATGAATTACATCCATTTATGCCAAATTCTTTATCCCACTGAATCTTTCGACAGATGGAATGAAATACTCAAATAGTCATTTTAGTAGCTTAGCTACATATATGCTTTCCCACCTCCACCTTTCTTTCTGAATTGCTGGCAGAAGTGGATCAGGTGTGATGAAAATGAACCACAAATGTGGATGTCACCTCAGAAAGATAGGCTTCATTTCCAACTTTTTAGTCACATTTCAAAGAATATAAATTATACTCATCTTTCATCATTAGCATTTTCCAAAATATAATCATCTACTACATGCTACCAGTGCTCCTAGGAAAGAACTCAGCAAATTGTTCCACTGGAACCCTGCTTTTATCATACCTTTGGGAAAAAGTGGAAAAGTAAATACACTGCTTTGCCTTTTGTTACCTACTTTGCAAACAATTTTACTGGCTAAAATAACAAGGCAATGTTTATCTTTCTAGTAATAAAATCACTAAAAGCAATCAGGGCAGAATACTTTTGCTCTCTCCCTCTCCTCACAACAAAATCTCTGCATGTCATTACTTGACTAGATATTATAAAATCAGAACCTGAAAAAAAATCATGAAATAAAAACTATTATTTTTTTCATAGAATCTCAGGCCAAATTCATCTAACTACAACAACAACAACAAAAATAGGCAGCAGAGTCACAATTTTATAAATTTTAAAAGCGTGAAAACCAGAAAGGAAGCTCAGTTTTATTGTTTTTCCTTGGGCATTTTTCTAATATTTATATTAAGCAATTCTGGAAGGGGAATATACAGCAATTCTATATATTAACAGACCAATGGCCTATCAGATAGAAGGAAGGTAAAAAAAGAGAGCATGTTATATTAACTAAGCCATTTATCTAATAAATCTTTAATTCCCAACAAATATTTGTACTCAGAAGGAAAAACTACAGCTGCTTCTTTCATATTCAACAGAAATGCTATTAATATGCCTTTGTCTACCAGAAAACGCTAAATATTGTCTTATTCCACTGGAAGATAACAAAGCAGAAGATTTTATAAAGATTTTAAAACAAAATAAACATTAACTTCAAATACATAAAAACAGGAACATTAAAAAATCAGTTTACTGTTCCTTATTCAATCAAATGATGTATTTGAAATATTCTGGTTTTCTTATTCTCGGAGGTGATGTATTACAAAATTAAATTTGGATCTCTTCTGTATGCTGTTTTTAATTAATTCATCAAGCAGTATTTATTATCTTTTTAATGCAAGGAAATAAAACACTGAAGAGCAGACAAGACTGCATAATTCTTACCCTCAAAGAGTTTACAATCTAGTGGAGGAACAGAGGGAGATGAAATAGAAAATGACGTTCTCTAATTTAGAAATTGGGACTGTATTGCTGTATTGATTCCTTTATTTATTTATTTAAGAAACAGTCTCGTTCTGTCACACAGGCTGAAGTGCCGAGGTACGATCACAGATCACTGCAGCTTCCACCTCTAGATTCAAGCAATCCTCTACCTGAGCCTCCCAAGTAGCTAGGACTACAGGCACATGCCACCATTTCTGGCAAATTTTTATTTTTTAATTTTTTGTGGAGACAGAGTTTTTCACTATGTTGCCCAAGCTGGTCTCAAACTCCTGGCCTCAAGTGACCTCCCACCTCAGCCTCCCAAAGTGCTGGGATTACAGGTGTCAGACAATGTATCTGGCCCTGAGTCTTAATATTAATTTAGATATGTTGCTTTTGACTCCAAGTATAATCAGATCTGAATGCATATAACAAATCACATTTCAATACAGATAGCTTTTAAGTTATGTTTTTGCTCATTCCTTAATCTACCTAAACAACTAACCATTGTTGAACTTTTTCAATTACTGTGCCAGGCCATGGCAACACAAGGATAAATAACACACAATACCAGCTTTTAGAAAGCTCACAGTCTAGTGTTCTTGAGATCATTTCTTATCCTCTTAGTCACCACACATACTTCTGCCTCAATCTAAAGCATATGCATCATCCATGTTCCACCTCTTCTAACAATACTTAATCAATGAATTCAGGGAAAATGCTTGAAACAACTTTAAGATGTTAAGATTTGAAAAAAAAAAAATCAAGATACCTTTGTTTCCTTTATAATTCTTGGCAAAATACCAGGCACTAAACAGATTCTCAAAATAAAAAATGAAAAGATATAATAGGCACAATACACAAAATAAAGACCAAAATGCCCTGAACTTTCTATTTCTTTTTTCAAAATTATTTATCCCAAGATGGCTTTTTTGAGGTGACAACTTGACTAGGCTACAGACTCTAGTTATTCAATCAAATTCCAATCTAGGTGTTGCTATATAGGTATTTTTCAGATGTAATTAAAACTCTCAGTCAGTTGACTTCTAGTACTGGAGTATCCTGGATAATCTGGAGGGGCCTGATTGAATCAGTTGAAAGGCCTTAAAAGCGTGTGGCTTAAGTTTCCTTGACAGAGAGAATAAATTCCACCTATGAATGACAGCTTCTGCCCATGCCCAAGAAGTTCAACCCTTTCTCCCCTTTCTGGTTGCCCGCCCTGTGGTTTTTGGACTGCTTAGCCAGTCTCCACAATGACATAGGCCAATTCCTCGAAATCGATCAAGCAACAAATAAATCTTATTCTCACTCTGTCTTCCCTAATGAATCTGTTTCTGTGGCGGAATTCTATTAATACAACCTCATTATTTCAAATTATATAATTATTATACTAATACATTTTGAAAGAATGTGTGCCTCTGCTTTTTAATTTGAAAAGTGGACTTTTTTTTAAAAAAAGGCAGTATACAATCTGTTATGGGATGAGAGGGAAATAAAGAAAGCCAGCATATATTATTGTATGTGTATATATAACATGTATATACAAGTATACATCTTGTATATAAGCGAGAACTGGTATAAACCTAAATAGGAATTCCTAAGAATTCTTGGCCTAAACGTCAGTTTTTAATTAAAGGAGCCCAGATGTAGAAAAAAGCAGTCTGTCAACATTATACTTTAGTTTTTTGTGTAGCCAGAGCTCTTCATTAAGCATTGAGGAGTGTCATAAAGGAAAAAGAGAACATGGCTTAATGTAAAAGTCACTTATCTTCCTGGGGCAAGGTGAGAGTCTAGAAAGTCTACATAAAAGATGAAGTTGCATGTAATAAACACTTAGATAGAAGACACTATATGTATATACGCATTTATATATACATACACACACACACACATACAGGCTGCGTCGTTTAATCCTCATAACAATCTAATGAGGTAAAAACGATTCTTATTTCATAGATAGGAAAATTGAGGCTTACAGTTGTCCAAGGTCATACAGCTAATAGGTGGCATAATCAGCACTGGGAACAATCCCATCCTTTTTTTTTTTTTTTTTTTTTTTTTTAAAAGAGATGGAGTGGAGGGAAGTGCTCACTAGGTTGCCCCGGCTAGACTTGAACTCCTGGGCTCAAGAGACCCTCCCACTTCACCCTCCCAAATAGCTGGGATTACAGGTGCACACCACTGCATGTGGTTTTAAACCTAACTCTTTTGCCTATGTTTTTGAGACAGAGTCTCGCTCTGTTGCCCAGGCTGGAGTGCAATGGTGCGATCTCAGCTCACCGCAGCCTCCGCCTCCAAGGTTCAAGCAATTCTCCTGCCTCAACCTTCAAAATAGCTGAGATTAATGGCACGCGCCACCACACCTGGCTAATTTTTTGAATTTTTAGTAGAGACGGGGTTTCACCATGTTGGCTGACTTGTCTCCAACTCCTGACCTCTGGTGATCCACCCGCCCCGGCCTCCCAAAGTGCTGGGATTACAGGCGTGATACACCACACCCAGCCAAGTCTAAATCTTAAGCTCCAACTTTTTCTTTTGCACTACGTACTCTCAGAGGGAAATGACTTCTTAACAGTATATACATTATTCATTGAGAATTTACTATGTGTCAGACCACTTTATTAAGCATTTTTTGGTGTTTTTTAAATTGACTTATTTTTTGAGGTAAGTGCTATCATGATCTCCATTTTACAGATGAGAAAACTAAGATAGGAAATTGACAAAGAGTAGTAGATTATTAGCCAAGCCTTCAGAATTATTTTAACTCAGTACCCTGGTATTAGAGTAGTCTATAATGAAGGGGATCAGAGTATGACACCCCCAAATATGCCACTTCAGCATAAGGATTATTTTGAACTACAGGCAATTAAAACAGCAAACATAGGAGGAGCTCTCTGTCCTCCCCTTTACTTCCTAAAAACAGGGCATAAATTTCCCTTTTGTAAAGGAAATTCATATTTGTAATGGCGTCCTCCTCTACAGTACCAGGAAGAGAAGGAGCAGACTCTTTTCACTTGAGTCTGTATAATAAACCTTACTAAACAACCCTTACTTACCACTCATTTCTTAGTCACCTATCGTTAATGCCCACCCTCACCCCACCAGAAGTCCAAACCCACATTTTGTCTAGTCTCTTCTCCATACTTTATCACTCTTTGTTAAAATGGTATGTAAGCCCCTTGGTCTCACTGGCTTTTGGGGTTTTTCAATTCTTTTCTGTGAGGCTTCTCACGTGCATACAAAATAAACCTTTTATCCTCCTAATTTTTTTTCAGTTTAATTTGCAGGCACCAACTACTGAACATAAGAGGGTAGAGGAAAAGTTTTTCCTCCTACAGTACCTGCTCTACCCCTCTTATGGGGGGATGAGGTAGTGGAGAGATGTTTAAGTAAATATAGCAAATAGTACAGCAGATATAAAAATATATTTGACAGAAATTATTACTGGAGAGTAGAAGATTTAAAATACTTTGGGTAAAGCATTATACAAACAAAACAACTCCCAAAGCTTCCTAAGTGAAAATCAATGAATGAGAACCACGCAGTGATTTATAGACTAATAATATATTTTGGATTTTAAAATCAATGTTAACAGTTTGCTCAAAATCACTGTACTATATAAATAAGAGCAAATACAATTGATGGAACTAGTTCACATGTCTTTTTAACATATTTCCAAGCTCTAAAACCAATAAGAAATGAGAACACTTGAAGATATTTGTCTCCTATATTTCATTCACTGTATGTACATGGGAATCATTAGCATAAAGGCATAAAATCAAATGTACAATTAACCACCCTCTCACTATTCTTTCAAATTAGTCTTATATCACAATACTTCTTAAAGGATTTTATGGCTCCCAGCTGCTTACCGTATACAGTTTATACTCCTAAGCATGGAATATAAGGTTCTTCTGACCCCATCCTATCTTCTTTCCTATCATCGTCTCTCACTATTCTTCCACAGGCAACCTAGTTTAGTATTTCACAATTTGATCCATTGGAGAGGTTCATAAGCTCTCTTTGAAAAATGGCTTGACTGGCAAATAGGTTTTTTAAAGTTGCATATCATATCTCCCTCTTGGAAATCCAAAATGAACATCAGCGTATTAAGGTGGACAGGGGGCAGGTTGGAAGGGTTCCTGAGAGAGTAAATTAAACAAGGGTTACACAATTGGTGACAAGATTGCCCCCTCTCCTTCAACAAAAAGGGTCAAATATTTAGAATAAGAGATAAATTATCAGTCTTAAATCAGTATAAAAGAAAAAATTAAAGCCCTTTAAAGTATAGACTATTCATTTCGGCATTCAGCTAGCAGAATCTATTCCCAATTTATTTATTGGGTTTTGGCTAACCAACTGTTTATTTGTTCTCAACTATTTACATGTAATAAAAATATGTTTAAGCTGTATGCTTCAATTAATTCTGAATCACTACTGAAATAATTAAAATCAAAATATTATAACATCCATTTATGTATTTAAATTTAAATAGCTCGATTAAAAAGAGTTAGATTCATGATAGAAATTCAATGTGTGAATGGCAATTCTTTTCAAAGTGGAAAACAGTTATAACTGTTTCATTTATACTTGATGTTTTCCATTAGCCTTTCTTAGATTTCTCAGTAAACAATTACTTGCACTCACTTTATGATTTAGGTGAGGCTCAATAGCCACTTCCTTTAAGTAAGGAAGCCAAGGTTAAGAGAGGTTAAATGCCTCAGTGCAGATCAGAGGTTGAACTACCTATGTAACTGTGGGGTTTTCAGGAAATACTTTACTCTTTCCTTCAAGCAGGTGTAAATACACTAACACATTTGTTATTACAGACATTCCAGTAGCTTCTTTTATATTTCAACCACTTCTCTTCACTTAAAGGCACTTAAAAAGTATTATATAACAGTAAAGGAATATATAAAAGAATGAGTATACAAGTATGTTATAAGGAATAGGAATTACTATTAATAACATCAGATACAATTTATTGCTTCATTAAATAAAATTGATATAATAATTGCCACTTAGTTATAAATGGAAAAATCCTTCATTTGAGGAATGAATAATAAGAAACATAAGGTGTTAATACTGAAATTAATTATAGGCACATTAATGACATTCACACTTGTTATTAACATGTTAATCACTAAGAACTCAAGATATGTCAAGCTAAGGGCAGCTGATTTTAACAGAAGGTCTTTTCAACAGAGGCTGTATATAACGTCTATAAATTTTGTTTGAGAATAGGGGGAGAAAAATTTTTTCGGTAAGAAATCTGGGCAAGTATGTAAAATAAGTGTGCATGTAATGAATTAATTCTTTATTAAAATATTGAATAATCTATTTACAAACCATTGTTTATATTTGTTTTCTAAATTAGTTATTATGACATTAAAGAAATAAATTCTACCATGTTTTATTCTTAATGCCTTCTTATTGCTTCTTTTCTAACCTACACTTTTAATCTTCTGCATGTATGTGCCACTAAAATCAGATGTTGTGAAAATTATTATACTGTCACAGGAAAAACGGACTTTGTGATTTCTGGAGGGAAATAAAGCAGTAATACAAATGGATCATTACGGGGAAAAAAAATCTTATCTTTTAGGAAAAGTAATGGATCAAGATATTAATGACCATCACCCCTGAACTCACTGCTAGATGCTAAAGAAAAAGAATTTAAACTCCTTAATTCTGAAATAAAAAGAAATGGCTTTATTAAAAGACCAAACCCTCTTTTCCCACATTATAAATTACATGTTTACACTATACTCATAAGAAAGAGAAGTTGTCAGAGAGAAGCTGCCTTAGAGTATACTCCCCCAACCCCTTGCTACAAAATAGTGTCTATCCATGTTTACTTATTTAAATAAACACTTCAAAATACTCTGGAGATGTAGGAACATTTAACTTGTAACAGGGAAGGCCACAGAAAAATTTAAAGATATTTACTCTTTAAAGAAAAAGATTCACATTAGTTAAAAGATCAGTATCAAACAGGAGATGGGCAAGTCTACTTACTCCCATGTATGTGTTTAACATAAAACGGACAACTCTGCCCCATTAAAATTCAAAACCTAGGGCCAGGATCTAGCTCTAGGAAAGACTTTTCTTCTTCTCTCGCTGCAGGTACTGGGTTTCCTACCTAATTAAGCCTTTATGAAAGAGTAATAATAAATTAGCCAGCATTTGTACAGGATATTAATTTCTATAGGGAAATGCACTTTGCAAATAGACTTTGGACATATTGCTCATTTGGGCATAGTGGATGGTCTGACGGATGAAGCACCATAGAGTTAATCCTCTGAACAGGTAGGTCAGTTGCATATACCTGAAATGGAGGGACAGGAGATAGAACTGGTGATCTATAAAGCTCTGGTATGATTCTTTCTCACTGGCTTACCAACACATGAGCTTTATTCTAAATACTATAATGTATTTATCCAATAGGGTTTACAGTGGAGTGAATAATACTATCTTTATTTTGATTAAAATAAGAAATAAAATAGCAATAATAACACTTCTACATTATATATTTCTTCAAGAGGTTACATGCCCCTATCTAAATTCATGCCTTTCATACTATAAATTAATGTACATTTAAATATTAATCTCTTTGGATGCTTTGTAGTTAGGTGTGCCAAGTGCTCACAGTAGTCTAAAAGTTTTGTTAATACCATCTATTTTTTAAAATAAAAGCTTTATTGAGATCTAATTCACATGTAAAATGCATCTATTTAAAGCATACAATTCAGTGATTTTTAGTATATTGACAGAGACATGTAACCATCACCACAGTCAATTTTAGAATAGTTGTCGAACTCCCAAAGAAATCCCGTATCTATTAGGAGTGTAGCATTGTCCCACAACATTTTCAGCCTAAGACAACCACCAATATACCTTCTGTCTTTATGGATTTACCTATTCAAGACTTCTCATGAATGAGATCATACAATAGACAGCTATTTGTAAATGGTTTCTTTCACTTAGCACAATGTTTTAAAGGTTTATCCATGTTGCAGCATGGATGAAAGTACTTCATCTTGCATACTACTAAATAGTATTTCACTGTGTGGATATAATACATTTTCATTCAATTTTCTCGACTTATAACTGACAAAATTACATTTATTCACAGCATAAAATATGATATTTTGATATATGTATACATTGTGAAATGATATCACAATCAAGACAATTAACATATCCATGAACTTACAAATTTATTTTTTGTATGTGGTAGAAGACTTAAGAGCTACTTTCTTAACAAATTTCAAGCATACAATACATAATTATAAACTATAGTTATCATGTTGTACATTAGGTCTCCAGAACGTATTCATCCTATAACTAAAAGTTTATACCCCACAACCAAAATCTCCCCATCACTCCACCCACCCTTCTTCCCTCCCCAAACCACACTATCTACCCTGTTTGTATGAGGTTGACTTTTTTTAGATTTCATATATAAGTGAGATCACACAGTATCTATATTTTTGTATCTGGCTTATTTCACTTAGCATAATGTCCTGCAGGTTCACCTGTGTTGTTGCAAATGGCAGGATTTCCTTCTTTTTTAAGGTTGAATAGTACTCCATTGTTTATATATACATATACTTTCATTATCCATTCATCTGTTGACAGACCCCTAGGGTATCTCCATATTTTGACGATTGTGAATAATGCAGCAATGAACACCGGAGTACAAATATCTCTTCAACTACTGATTTCATTTCCATTTATTTAATTATTTATTTATTTAGAGACAGAATCTTGCTCTGTCACCCAGGCTGGAGTGCAGTGGTACGATCTCAGCTCACTGCAACCTCCACCTCCTGGGTTTGAGCGATTCTCCTGCCTCAGCCTCCCAAGTAGCTGGGATTATAGGCATGTGCCACCACGCCCGGCTAATTTTTATATTTTTAGTAGAAATGGGGTTTCATCATGTTGGCCAGGCCAGTCCCCAACTCCTGGCCTCAAGTGATCTGCCCACTTCGGCCTTCCACAGTGCTGGGATTACGGGCGTGAGCCACCATGCCTGGCCGATTTCCTTTAGATTTATATCCAAAAATGAAATTGCTGGATTATATAGTAGTTCTGTTTTTAAATGAACTTTCATATTGTTTTTCATAATCTCTGCCAATTTACATTCCCACTAACAAGAGATCCCTTTTCTCCACATGATTTTGACTTTTTGATAACAGTCACAAGTTTAAGGTGGTATCTCATTGTGAGGAAGAGAAAAGTAGGGCTGTAATTTTTTTTCTTTTTTTAAAGAGACAGGGTCTTCCTATGTTGCCCAGGCTGGCCTTGAACTCCTGGGCTCAACTGATCCTCCTCTTAGTCTCCTAAGTAGCTGGCACTACAGGCATGTACCACCACCACTGGACCTAGCTTCACTATGGTCTTTTGATTTGTATTTCTTTGATGATTAGTGACATTGAACATGTTTTCATATACCTGGGTCATTTGTATGTCTTCCATGGAAAATATCTATTCAGGTCCTGGGCTCATTTTTTAATCAGTTTGTTTTTCTGCTATTGAGTTGTATAAGTTCCTTACATATTTTGGATAATTAACCTTTTATCATACATGGGGTTTACAAATATTTTCTCCCATTCTGTGAGTTGTCTTTTCTTTTGTTGTCTCTTTTGCTGTGCAGAAACTTCTTAGTTTGATATAGATACACCTGTTAATTTTGCTTTTGCTGCCTGTGCTTTTAGTGTCATACATAAAAAATCATTGCAAGATTAATGTCACAAAACTTTTCTAATATGTTTTCTTCTGAGTTTTAAGGTGTCAGGTTTTATGTTTAAATATTTAATCCATTTTGAGTTAATTTTTGTGTCTCATGTAAAATAATGATCTAATTTTATTTATCCATTCAACAGTTGATAAACATTTCAGTCACTTCTACCTTTTGACTATTATAAATAATGCTGCCATAAACATTCATATACACATTTTTGTGTAAACACAGGTTTTCATTTTTCTTTGGTATAAATCTAAAAGTGGAATTGCTGGGTCATATGGTAACTCTGTTTAGCCTTTTGAGGAACTGCCAATATTTCCACCAGTGGTACATGAGGGTTCCAAGTTCTCCACATCCTTGTCAACACCTGGTATTATCTGTCTTCTTGATTATAGACATCGTGGTGAGTATTAAGACGAAGCTCACTGTGGTTATGCCACTTCTGATGGCTAACATTAGCATCTTTTCAGGTGCTTATTAAAACTCCTTGCTTTCTGTATTATGTGTTTTCACAAAGTAGAGGTAAGGTCCTGAGTTTGTAAAAACTAAGATTAATACTAAGGTGGTGAAATTACAGTTAGCTTGTTACTTTTTGGAACTTAGCTGAGGAGACCTTCACATATACTAAGCACTTATCATTCTTGTTTATATTACAATAGATCTTATTCTTCCTAGAAGATGGGTGGTTCAGTAAAGACAGCACCCATGTTTTCTTCATCTTTGAATCGGTCACATTGCTTCACAGGATACGTATAGTAGGCAGACTCAATGAATGATGGTTAAATGAATAAGTTTAACATCTGATGTCATATTAACTTTATAATGCCTCCCTAAGATATACAATGGAAGAATACTATTTAACCTTCTTTGGAAAAATGATGAACATATACAATTATGCGCTGAATTGGTATGGTCATTTGAAAACTCCAAATTTTTTAATCCCAAATTTAGTTCTCAGTGTGCCTTTGACAAGGCCAGAGATTTTTCATGTTTAGATGATCTAAGTTTTAAAACATTAACATCTAGGGGGAGGGATTGCATTGGGAGTTATACCTGATATAAATGACGAATTGATGGGTGCTGACGAGTTGATGGGTGCAGCACACCAACATGGCACAAGTATACATATGTAACAAACCTGCACGTTATACACATGTACCCTAGAACTTAAAGTATAATAATAAAAAAAATTAACATCTATAATAAAACAATATCTTTATTTTTATTTATGAACATAATGGTAGATCACTT
Source organism: Rhinopithecus bieti (assembly GCF_001698545.2). Lineage (NCBI taxonomy): Eukaryota > Metazoa > Chordata > Mammalia > Primates > Cercopithecidae > Rhinopithecus > Rhinopithecus bieti. The sequence goes on from NW_016816204.1 coordinate 45,565, forward strand.
ATTTTAAACAAATAATGAGATATCATCTCATTAGGATATGCTAAAGCCTAACCTAATGTATTAATTGTAAAATAGGCATTCAGTGGAATCTTTTGTTCTTTTCAAGTATAAAAGGCAGAACTGGGAATAACTTTATTTCTACAATCCTACAGTATGGGCTATGAATATAGGCTGTGGTATTAGAGGACCTGAGTTCCAGCCCAAATCTGTCACTTATCAGCTGGGTGAATTTTAGCCAATTATTTAACCTCTCTAACCTTGAGTTCCCGCATTTTTCAAATGGATAACAGAATTTAACTCAGAAGGCTACTGAGAGAACTAAATATGTAATGTATTACTATGTGGTAAGCTATTATTATTCAAGGAAATATTGTAAATATGTCCAATGTGGAATCAATCTTCAAATAAAAAATTCTTTAAACAATACTAAGCCACTAGGATTAGTCTAAATGCCTTAGCTTAGAGAGGAATTAGGAAATAGGGATAGGAAAATATATTATAGCTTTTGAATTTTGTATTATTTGTATGTACCATATATTTAAAATAATCAACTAAGTTTAATTATTAACTATTAAGAGAAATACTTTATTATAAGAAAACTATTTCTACATTATAAGTTGTAAGGAGAAATTACATAACCTAATAACAGGGGCTTCTAAAATGAAGCACATATGCCTATTAGAAATTATGCTAGTCTATATGTTAAAATTAAATCAAGTTGGTTTGTAAGGAAAATCTGTGATTATTTCAGATTGAGACAATAATTTAAACATTAAAATAACATAAAATGATTTACATTAGAGATTTAATGATATGTGATATCCCTAGAATTTTGCTTGATTTATCGTATATTATAAAATGTATATTCAGGAAAATATTTGCTGATTTAACTAAACATTTTCAATATAAAGGTGAACTTTCCTTTGGAAGCCAAGACAGATTATAATCCATTAATATATCTTTCAACAAAAAGGATGAAATCTTCCACTGGGTAGGCTGATAAACTCTTTCGTGTCAAAACTAAGCCTCTTTATCATGATAACCCAGAATAATGGTCGGCTGCTCTAGGCACTTTATCTACTTTACAGATGAAAAATCAGTTCTACTTTCATGGAATTAGATTAATGCCATAACAGGAAATACTTCTGGGGCTGAACTTGCTTCATGTCTTCAAAGCTGCCTGTAAATTTGAAGTACTTCCTGAACTCAAAAGATAAGACAGGAGAAGGAAAAAGAAAAACACAGTACAGTGACCCTTTTACTGAAGGAAAATATTGCTTCCTGAAAAAGATGTTGAAAGCTACTTGCTAAGGGCATTATGCTCTAGAAAGCCTAGGGCAAGTCTGTTTTAGTGGAACATAAGGATTCTGGTCATATATCAGACAGTTGCTATAAATCTGTTCTTTCTATAATCCTTTTTGATAAACTTTAAGTCTTTCCAGTGAAAGCTAAAGTAATAACTTTCTCACCTTTTAGTACATACAGAATTGCTTACTCTTTTACATATGACATTTTACGAAGGATTACAGTTTTACACATTTGGAAAAATGCTGACTACAAACTCAAGAATTAAATTTTGGATCAGAATGCAGATCAAAGGCAGCGAATTCAGTTGACAACATATCAGGTAGTCTGACATAAAAAATAGGCCACATTATCTAGAACATATAAAAGAGTTTTTTGAATGGTGATGATACTGAAGATGATATATATAGTAGATAATTAGGAGGAAAAGAATATTAGCTGTATGTATGCATTGGAACATGACCATATAAAATCAGAGATGAAAATAAAACTAATGATACAACCTAAAAAGAGGGGGTAAAGGAGGAAATGATCCCACCATGAAAACAATAAAGAAAATTTAGAGAGAGAGCACCATCTATCAATTTATGCATATTGGGTTGCTCACAACATGCTCATCACTATAGAGTATACAAAATAATAATATTCAACAGATGCATACTGAGCACAATAAATACGAGGCACTATGCTGGTTGCCAGAGGTAATACGGTTATTAAGAGAGGCAAGGCCAGGCACAGTGGCTCATGCCCATAATCCCAGTACTTTGGGAGGCTGAGGCGGGTGGATCACGAGGTCAGGAGTTCAAGACCACTCTGGCTAACATGGTAATGCCCCGTTTCTACTAAAGACACACACACATACACACACAAAATTAGCCGGGTGTGGTGGCGGGCACCTGTAATCCCAGTTACTAGGGAGGCTGAGGCAGGAGGATCGCTTGAACTCGGGATGTGGAGGTTGCAGTGAGCCAAGATGGCACCATTGCACTCCAGCCTAGGTGACAGGGGAGACTCTGTCTCAAAAAAAAAAAAAAAAAAAAAAAAAAAAAAAAAAAAAAAAAAAAAAAAAAGAGAGAGAGAGAGAGGCAAGGACCTTACCTTCTTATTAGCCAGCATTCTAGGAGGGTTTAAACAAGTTAATTACCAAATGGAGATAACTGCAACAAAAGAGACAAGCATGGTTATATAAGATGGGGGTTGGGGGTTGGAGGGATATTACGACAATAGCTTATGGAGGAACAGGGAAAGCTATTTTAGATAGCTAACCAGAAAATGATTCTCTAAGAGGATGGCATTTGAGTTGAATGTTGAAGGTTATAAATGAGTCAGCCCTTAGAAAACAGTGAAGAGCATTCCAGGAAGAAGAAATAAGAGTGTAGGACTTTCGAGGGAAAAAGGTTTGGTTGTTAAAGGAAAAATCAATGAGAAAGGAACTAGAATAAGATGATATTAGACAGGTAGGAGGAAAGCCATGTAAGACATGTAGGGCTTTATACACCATGGCAGAAAGTTTGGAGTTTATTCTATGAGCAATCACTGGCAGCCATGAGAGGGATTTAAACATCAAAATGTTTTTTGCTGGCTTGCATTTTTAAAGGGCCACTCCAGCTATTCTGTGGAGAATGGTTTGAAAAAAAGTAAAAGGAGATCAGTCAGGAGGCTATAGCAGTAGGGTAGGAGAAAAATACTAATGGTCTGTAATAGAATGGTAATTGCTGATAAAAGAAGAGTGAATGGGTTCCAGATATAAAGATAGGGACTTATTGAAGGAAAAGAAAAAATCAAGGATGACTCCTAGGGTTTGGCTATGGCACATGAGTCAAACCCTACAGTGGTACCATATACAGAGATGTATTAAACATAAGAGAAACAGGAATGATACTTTAGATTAAGATGTCTATTTGCATATACTAATCAAAATAACCAGTTGGATATTAAGCTAAAAATATACATTTGGAAATAGTTTTTTGGATGGTACTTTTGGCCATGAATCTAAGAAACCTATGACAATGAATACATAAATACCAAAAATATATAAACAAATTAGAGAATGTCAAACTTTTATTGGTCCAAATTTCTTCATAGAATTGTTTACTGATAAACATTGTTTTTCACTTATAATACTGCTTCTATCTTGTCTTTTTTCACTTGCTTAGTGTTATCACCACTTTGACTATGTTGTTAATTTTATTTAAAAAGGCTTTAGATTTAATTCTATTTTCTTGTTTTCTATTTCATTACTTTCTGTTTTTGTATTTATCACTACCTTTATTTTTCTTAGTAGATTCCTTAAGATTTTCTATATGCAAAATGTCATCTACAAACAGGAGTAGTTTCACTTCTTCCCAATCTTAATGTCATTTCTATTTATTGCTTATTTGCTGTGGCTACTACAATTTTCAGTAGAAATTTGATTACCCCTATATCCTGAGATTGTCTCCTATGTTTTTCATAAGAGTTTTATTGTTTTACATTTAAGTCTGTGATCCATTTACTTGTATCAGGTCAAGGTTCACTTTTTGGTCTTTTGACCACTTTTCACTTTTGATGTCAACTTACCACAGCAACATTTTGAAAAGGCTATCTTTTCACCAATTAGTTGGCTTTATACCTTTGTCAAAAATCACTTAAGCATATTTATATGGGCCTTTTAATAATTTTTAACTAGAATTTTTTGTTATTTTCTCACTAGTTGCCCTAAGGGTTACAATACACATCTTAATTTATAATAATCTACTTAAGAGTCATGGAAACTTTTTTTTTTTTTGAGACGGTAAATGAAGACTAAGAGGATGAAGACCTTTATGATGATTAACTTCCACTTAATGAATAGTAAACATATTTTCTATTCCTTATGATTTCCAGGCTGGAGTGCAGCGGCATGATCTCGGCTCACTGAAACCTCCGCCTCCCAGGTTCAAGTGATTCTCCTGCCTCAGCCTCCCAAGTAGCTGGGACTACAAGCATTTAAAGAGTTTATTATATTAATCTTCTTATTTACCATTCTGGTTTTCTTCATTTCATCTTGTGAATTTAGTTTACCATCTGGTGTCCTTTTCTTACTCCAATAGAGCTTTGTTGCCATGCACCTCCTTTCTGCTGTTATCGTCATATATATTACATTCTAATAAGTCACAGGGCCAAAATACAATTATATACAAATTGTTGTATGCATTTGCTTTTAAATGAGTTGAGAGAATAGTGAAGAAATATGTCATTATACTGTCTTTTGTAATTACTTACATAATTACCTTTATTGATGCTCTTTGTTTTTTTGTGTATAGATTTAAATTGCTATCTGTTGTCATTTAATTTCAGCTTAAAGAATTTTCTTTAGTATTTGTTGGTAAGGCAGATGTTCCAGCAATGAATACTCTTAGATTTGCTTATCCAGGAAAATACTTCATTTTATTTTGACATATTTTGCTGGACATAAGGTTATTTGCTGATAATTTTTTTCTTTTTTTTTTTTTTTTTTTTTTTTTTTTTTGAGACGGAGTCTCGCTCTGTCGCCCAGGCTGGAGTGCAGTGGCCGGATCTCAGCTCACTGCAAGCTCCGCCTCCCGGGTTTACGCCATTCTCCTGTCTCAGCCTCCTGAGTAGCTGGGACTACAGGCGCCCGCCACCTCGCCCGGCTAGTTTTTTTTTGTATTTTTTAGTAGAGACAGGGTTTCACAGTGTTAGCCAGGATGGTCTCGATCTCCTGACCTCGTGATCCGCCTGTCTCGGCCTCCCAAAGTGCTGGGATTACAGGCTTGAGCCACCGCGCCCGGCCTGATAATTTTTTTCTTTCAGCACTTTAAATATGTTATCTTATTACCTTCTGGCTTCATTGGTACTGGTGAGAAGTCAGCTGTTAATTTTGTGTTCCCCTGTTGTGATTTGCTGAGTTTAAGATTTTCCTTTTGTCCTTGTCAAATAGTCAAGATTTTGACTATTATGAGTCCAGGTGTGCATCTCTTTGCATTTATCCTACTTGGTGTTCAAAGAGCTTCCTAGATATATAAACAAATGTTTTTCAATAAATTTGGGCTGTTTTTTGCCATTTTTTCTTCAAGTATTTTTTTCTGCCTTTATTTTCAGACATAATAGTAGTTATAGCACAGAACTGGGCATGAAAATATCTCCCCATTTACTAACCACATGACTGTGGATAAGACACAACATTTTTTTGTGTCTCAATTTTCTTACATGTAAAGGGGGAAGAATTATACCAACCATATGTCACCTAATTCATTGGATTCCTGTGAGGCTCAAGTTACATAATATATAATTTAAAAACTAAACATTAAATGAATTTAAAAGTATTTTTCCAAGGATTAAATGAATGTAAATGTATTTTCCTAAAGTGTTCATCTATAAACTTTTGATCTCAATTCCATCTAGTAGTTATCACTCTTCCACATTGCATTATCAGTCTTCTGTTCTATCATATCTTCCTTAGACAATATACAAACTCAAACCTCTTATATCTTTAAGCAAATCTTCCCTCTCACCCAACACTCTTCATTCGATGTAATCTGCCTACTACTTCCATCTTTCTGGTGCTATAGTGATTCTTAAACTCTCTGAGGTGAAGGCCAAGTTAGTTTTTATCCCCCAGTTCAACACAGACCCATATATGGTGCTACTGTGCATAACTAGTTTACAGATTATATATAAGCAACTCACCACAGGTGCTTTCCAATATTCAAAGTTCTCCATTCCATGTTCAGTGAGAAATCTGATGATCATGCACCAGGATGTTGGCAGTGTTAAATAAAATGTATAGGATCCCATTAATTTGGACTGAGCTCCTGCACTAGGCCCACCAGACCAAACCAAAATGGAGTCACTCAAGCTGAAGTTCCACATCATCAAGCTAAAACATAGTTGTTTATCTTACTTTCCAAGAAATCAGGAGAAACAGATAATAGCCAGATCCCTAAACAGACCAGTTTTAGCTGGTATAAGGAAGTCCCCTCTGCTTTAACCTTTATAAGAAAAGTAACTTTGGAAATGCCAATCCACGTTTTGTTTTCTGCTTTTGCTCTCCTCAGCCCTTTTCTGTCTATAAAGTCAACTTCCTCTGCTCTGGAATATTCATTCTATTTAATAGAATGAGGCTGTTGTCCGATTCTAGAATTGCAAATAAAAACCAATTAACATCTTTAAATTTGTTGTAATTTTGTATTTGCTGGAAGGGGGTGTAAACTTATTAAACAGTTTCCAAATAGTCTCAATTTTTTTTTTTTTTTTTTTTGAGGCGGAGTCTCGCTCTGTCGCCCAGGCTGGAGTGCAGTGGCCAGATCTCAGCTCACTGCAAGCTCCGCCTCCCGGGTTTACGCCATTCTCCTGCCTCAGCCTCCCGAGTAGCTGGGACTACAGGCGCCTGCCACCTCGCCCGGCTAGTTTTTTGTATTTTTTAGTAGAGACGGGGTTTCACTGTGTTAGCCAGGATGGTCTCGATCTCCTGACCTCGTGATCCGCCCGTCTCGGCCTCCCAAAGTGCTGGGATTACAGGCTTGAGCCACCGCGCCCGGCATAGTCTCAAATTTTATATTTCATTCATTGCAGACTAAGATCAAATAGTTCTCAACTACACTTTTCTCTGATAATTTTTTTTCTATCACCAGTGGTATAATCAAAATCCATTAGTCATTTTAGATAGTGATGACCTCCTATCTTTCATACCCATCCTTTTCTGTCTCCTCTGTTGATACTAATTTCTTTCTTTACTATTTAGGAAGCATTCCTTAAGTTATTTTTGGCATTCTTCCTGTACTGCAAATTCATTATGTATACAGACAATCATTTCTTCCTCAGGATTTACTAAAGGAGCCATGATTCTCTCAAGTCATGTAAAAGGGTAACCTCTACTTCATTTTACTCCACCACACACAAATATTCAATTCTAAGGGTCTTTGCATCCTTTTCTACTTTCTTACTTATATCAGCCTCAACCTAGACTAATATAACACCTTTCTTATTAATGTATCTGTAACTAATCTTCCTCACCTCCAATTTAAAGACACATGGTCAAATTAATGTATCCGGCATAGTTTTGATCATAGTAATTCCCTCCCTACTCAAAGTACTTCATTGTTTTAGCAATCCATACCAATTTCAAATTTTACCACTGTTACTCTCATATGAATCAACTTTGACAAGTCAACGATTCCTTTAACATAGCTGCAACTGTAAACACTGGTAAATAGTTACTGAATGAATGGCTGACTTAAATGATTATTGGATTCAAATAATTTTGAAAATAAAAAATCACTCTATAGTGTTTATATCATAACTATATACTTTTATATTACTATTCTTACTTTACGAAAATTATCCCATAACCAATGCTATTTTCACGTCTAATAACACTGCTGATGGTTTTACTGTTGGATGAACTACATGCTAACCTCCTGCTGCTACTGAGAAATGCATTAAAGTAGGTCACGTGGTTTTCTTCATGTCAACAAATGATGGCTCAATTAGGCAGATAAGTATCTACAGCCCTCAGCAGAATCTTCAGTCCATTCTTAGCAGTTTAGAAAAGCACTTTAGTTAGCATTAGAGCCAAGGAAAGGAACACTTGTAATTCTCTAAGCATTCAATTAAATTTTTTTAATTCAAGACTGGCTATTGAATGTTTCCAAACAAACAGTGTGGAAGTAGACATTCATCATGAATGAGCACTATAAAATCTGGTGTGTATGTAAATTTCTTAATGAATGAGATTATGACATTTCTGATACACTGTTTGCAGTATAAACACTTATGGATGATCCATTTTGGTAATTTTGTCATCAACAGATGATTCTATGTTGGTTTGCTAATTAATGGGCAGTGTTTGCTTGCATAGCGCCAAAGGCATTTCCAACTAAAAGATACACAGAGCTACTGCTGAGTCACTTTGTAAAGTAAAACCTTCCAGTTCATGAAAGGAAATCTCAAGAATGCAAAGTAAAAAAGAAAAATCATGAAGCAAAAAAGATTCCAGAATAGACAAATACCTGAATATTTAGACATCAGTTTATCTGCTCTTTTCTAAAAATTCAATCTACCGAATTAGATATTTACCACCCTAAGAAATTAGAAGTAATTTTAAAAGGGAGGTTGTTTGAAGATGACACACTACCAGCTCCACAGCTGGTAAAATTATTAAAATGTATAGAAGTACTCAAAATACATAACAATTTGAGTAACTTAAAAGCAAATAAATGTATACACTAGAAGAGACTCACAGAATAGTCCTATAAATAACAGATATTATAGATGATGATCCTGTGTCATGAAGAAAACTGAATTGTATTCATGGAACTGATGAAGAAAGGAAAGAATTACATCAATATTTGAAAGAGGAAAATTTAAAGAAGGGTTCACTTTGGCAATAAATGATTACAGATAAATGATACATTCCTAAACTAAGTTTCAATAATACTAACAGCAGTGCTAAATTTATCTCAACAACAAAAAAATACTACAATCATTTATCTCTATTGCCAATGCAAGGATGATCAATGTGAGATATCCCTCAATAACATGGAAATAACAGATATTAATACTGCCTTTTAGTCAACCATCAAACCACTAAGTAGGATCAGATATGGAATATGGCCTGTCTGAATATATTAACAAATCTACAAAAGGATTATGTTGGGGGTTAGGGTAGTGTTGGTGCATTATGAAAGAGAAACAAAAGCAAATGTTAGTGCTACTATTTTTTTAATTTTAAATAAAAATAAAAATTCTGTTGCTCAGGCTGGAGTGCAGTGGTGCAACCATGGATCACTGCAGGCTTGACCTCCTGGGCTCAAGGGATCCTCCCACCTCAGCCTCTCGAGTAGCTGGGACCTCAGGCACAAGCCACCATGTCTAAATATTATTACTATTGTTATTTTGGTAGAGACAGGGACTTGTTATGTTGATCAGGCTGGTCTTAAATTCTTGGCCTCAGGGATCCTCCCGCCTTGGCCTCCTCAAGTGCTGGAATTATAAGCATGAGCCACTGTGTCTGGCCAACACTAGTTATTAAAGAGCTCAGGAAGCCTTTTGTCTATGGACTTTAATTTTTTCAGGTCCCTACTAAGGAGATAAATATACCTTATTGATTGATTGATTAACTGAGACACAGTCTTGCTCTGTTGCCCAGGCTGGAGCGCAGTGGCACAATCTAGGCTCACTGCAACCTCCACCTCCTGGGTTCAAGCAATTATAGTGCCTCAGCCTCCTGAGCAACTAGGATTGCAGGTGCCAGCCACCACACCTGGCTAATTTTCATATTTTTAGTGGAAATGGGATTTCACCATGTTGGCCACGCTGGTCTCAAACCCCTGACCTCAAGTGATCTGCCCACCTCGGCCTCCCAAAGTGTTGTGATTACAGGCGTGAGCTACCATGCCCGGCCTCAGACACATTTAAAGATCGATTTATTCAAGTCCCCTTATCCTGATTCTGCAGTCACCATTACATTCCAATGCAAGTTTGCCGAAAGGAAGAGATATGTGGATTAAGCAAACACAAACATTTGGGCCCATGTGATAACTATATTTCCTACTATAAATAAATAAGGCAATCTATTGGTTTCTGTAATCATTCTCTTGGAAACTGGTAAATGGAATCATTCTTGCCTCCTTTCCTTTTCTCATACCCAACTGTCAGCCCATCAGAAAAATTTTTGTGAGCTCTTCTTCAAAATATATCTAGAATTTGAACCATCTTTAACACTTTCACCATAAGTCTAAGCTACCATCATCTCTCATGTGGCCAGCCTCTTAATAGTTCCCTGTGCTTCAACTCTTGCCCAACTACCATCTGTTTTCTATATAGCAGCCACATCTTATAGACCTTGGCTCATAGTTGCCTTGTAGAACTCATCTCCTTCTACCCGCCTTGCTCTGTCTCAAACACTCCAGGCATATTCCCCTCCTCAAGGCCTCTGTGCTTACCCCCTCTGCTTGAAATGTGCTTTCCCCAAACAGCTGTATGGCATTTTTCTTCACTTCCTTCAGGCTTCTTCTGAATGTCAACTTAACCATCAAGTCGTTCTCTACTATTTATTCCCTACTATATATTGAGAGGTGGTAGAATGTAAGAATTAAAAGCTTACAGGCAGCCTAAAGAAATGAAAATTGATGCTCCTCTTAAAAAATAATTTTTTATTTTTATAAAATGAGATGGGCTCTTGCTGTGTTGACCAGGCTGGTCATGAACTCCTGGCCTCAAGCAATTCTCCCATCTCGGCCTCCTAAAGTGGTGGGATTACAGGTGCGAGCCATTGCGCCCAGTTAAAAATTGGTGTTCATACAAAAACTTATGTGCAAATATTCACAGCAGCTTTATCTGTAATAGCTCCAAACTGGAAACAACCAAGATATATTTCAATAGGTGAACAGAGGGAAGTGGGTGGGCAACATGAAGGATCATTGTGGTGACAGATATATTTGGAGCCTTGATTATATCAGTGTCAATATGATGGTTATGATATGGTTCTATAGTTTTACAAGGAGTTACCTCAAGGGAAACTGAGTAAAAAGTACATGAGCTCTCTCTGTATTATATTACTATTGCATGTGAATCTACAAACTATCTCAAAATAAAAAAAATAAAAATAAAAAAAGCTTAGACCCAAGCCAGTCTGATGGATTCAAAATCGTGGGTCTGCTACTTATTAGCTGTGAAACCTGGAGAAAGTTAACACCTCTGTGCCTCTATTTCTTCATCAATAAAAGAGGTAATAATAGTACCAATCTAATAAGGTTGTTTGAGATAAAGGAATTACTATATGTAAAGATCTTAGAATGGTATGTGGCCCTGGAGTAAGTATCATATGAGTATTAGCTATTATTGTTAATAATTTTAGAGAACAGTATCTGCTATATTGTCCATTTTAACATATGCTCCCGACTGACAGTATAACAGTATAATAGGCACTGGATAAATATTTGTTGAATGAAAACATGAAAGCTCCTGACAGATGAATTTACTTTTAGTGTATTGATAGAATCACTCTTCTGGATATCCAAGTTTGAGAGTATCACTAGTCAAACATTTTTTCTTTTTATATTTGTATAACTGATTATGGCATACCATAAAATTTTCTATATTAGACAGTTCCTGCTCCTCTTCTGGTCATGAAAACTTTCTTAGCTCAAAGTCTATTAAAATTATACCGGACTTGATTGAAAGAACTGATGGATATTTTTAAAATCTCTTCCTTCCCTACTCCCATGACAGATATGAATTATGATAATAAGACCACTTGACTAAAGAATATGCAAGTGTCTGCAAATAATTCTAACCATCTTTTTCATGCATACAAAAATTGCTCAGAATTAATTCTTAGAATTGGGATAGCGTGTTGCAAGTTATAACATCACTATATTAAACTACTATCATGTGTTGAATCTCAAACTGATTCTAGGTAACATAATTTAATGTTGTAAGAGACATAAAGTCAATGCAATAATGCATTTCATAGTTAGCACAAAATCAGTTTCCTAACTGAATAGTTTGAATAATATTCAACTAAGAAGATTTGCTAAGTGTCTTTTATGACTCTCCACTATCAGTCTACTTTAAGACGCTTTTCCCCTCAAGTTCTCTGTAACTTTAGGACAATTTATCTAAACTTTTCCATTGGCAATCATTTCAATGTACAAAAAGTTCCAAAATGAAAACACAGAAAATACCTTTATCCATTTTCATCTGTTGTCACATTTTTGCCTCATTTTATTTATCATCTATGTTCAGTTGTATTCTTTCTTTTTCTGTATGTATGCATAATATTCTCTTGTGATTGAGTTGAGATACATTCTGGGCCAGAAACTGCATAGATGATGCTGTGTACTTCTCAGGGACAGATAAACCCATAAGGAGGCAAACAATGTTCATGAGACTCTCACTGGAGGTGATAATTGTGATCGCCCTGTCAATGTGTTGTCTTATTTCTCCACTGCATTGTGGCTGCTTTTCTCTTCTCCCGTACAACATTTCAAGATCATGTAAATATTCTGTTCTTCATTGACATGTCTCTTCTCTTAGATGTTACAACCATTTTAGGATTTTTGCCTGATCTAATCTTTAACATGATGACTGCAAAATGAGGTTTTCTTGTTTCGTTTTTTCCCAACTCTAGCACAACCTCCACATTTGCTGGTCAACTTTCAGCATGCCACTGTAAGCAAAATATCTTTATTTTCTATCCATCCACCCATCAGTGATTGGAATGGTCTTATAAAGTCCTTTATTTCCAACAGCCTATAATTTGTTACTGTATTTAATTATTTGATGCTCAAATTGTCCTAGATTTGACCAGTAGGGAACTCTTCAAGCTAGATTCTGTATACTTAACTAACAACTCATCTTATTTTTTAGCATTTCCTTACTTTTTGGCATTACAACATGTTCTAGGTTAATCTTGTACCTACTCTGCCCTGGACAGAAGCCAGCCATCTGAGTGAAGACCTTTGGTTTTAGTAGGCATTAGGGACTGAACTGTGCTCCTCAAAAGGTCATAATCAGGTACTAACCCTGTGAATGTGAGCTTATTTAGAAACAGGGTCTTTGGAAGTTAAGATAAGGTCACAGCAAATTAGTGGGCCCTAATGAGTGGATTATTCTGATAAAAAGAGTAAAATTTGGACAGATAAACATAGGGTGAATGCCATATGACAATGAAGGCAGGAATTGAAGTTATACTGTCACAAACCAGTAAGTTCCAAGGATTAAGCACAACCACCAGAAGCTAGGAGAGAGGCATGGACAGATTCTCCCTCTGCCTCCCCAAGAAGGAACCAACCCTGCAAACACCTTTGGTTTGGAGCTCTGGCCTCCCGAGCTATGAAAGAATAAATTTCTCTGAAGTTTGTGGTAATTTGTTACAGCAGCCTTAGGAAACTAACGGTGGGAAATACCGCTAGGTGTGTCACTACAACTTTTGTGACATTGATCCTTTGCTCTTTCAGCAATAGAGCTAAGAAATATATGAATGTCTCTTCACACACACGTATATATACATACACATATATAAAAATACATGCACACACATCAACAGATACATACATACACAGAAATGACCATATTTACACAGACACCTCCAATCCAATTCATCTACACAGAGTTCTTACCTGTCTTCCTCCTGTCTATATATTTGTCCTTTCTTCCATAGTGAGAACCCAGGCTCACTCATTTGTTCAAAATAGTCTCTGATTTAGTTTGCCCATACCATTAAAATAAACCTATAAAACTGAGTTCAGGATTTGTTTGCAATTCTTCATTTCTCTCCCACCCACCCCAAGCTAAGGACATATAGTTGAATCTGGTATTCATAAATTAGTCCTCCCTTCTTCCTTCATTTCTTTCCCCTTTATCCCCCCTTGGTATGGATATAGTATTCATTTTACTTTAAAATTAAGTCTATCATCTGCAAACAGGGACAATTTGACTTCTTCTTTTCCTAACTGAATACCCTTGATTTCTTTCTCTTGCCTGATTGCCCTAGCCAGAACTTCCAACACTATGTTGAATAGGGGTGGTGAGAGAGGGCATCCCTGTCTTGTGCCAGTTTTCAAAGGGAATGCTTCCAGCTTTTGCCCATTCAGTATGATATTGGCTGTGGGTTTGTCATAAATAGCTCTTATTATTTTGAGATACGTTCCACCAATACTGAATTTATTGAGAGTTTTTAGCATGAAGGGCTGTTGAATTTTGTCAAAGGCCTTTTCTGCATCTATTGAGATAATCATG
>NW_016816204.1:62565-87472 GCF_001698545.2 Rhinopithecus bieti
GTCCTTTGTAGGGACATGGATGCAGCTGGAAACCATCATTCTCAGCAAACTATTGCAAGAATAGAAAACCAAACACTGCATGTTCTCACTCATAGGTGGGAACTGAACAATGAGATCACTTGGACTCTGGAAGGGGAACATCACACACCGGGGCCTATTGCGGGGAGGGGGGAGGGGGGATGGCATTGGGAGTTATACCTGATGTAAATGACGAGTGGATGGGTGCTGACGAGTTGATGGGTGCAGCACACTAACATGGCACAAGTATACATATGTAACAAACCTGCATGTTGTACACATGTACCCTAGAACTTAAAGTATAATAAAAAAATAAATAAATAAAATAAAATAAAATTAAGTTTATCAATGAGAACACAAGGACACAGGGAAGGGAACATAACACACAGGGGCCTGTTGAGGGTTGGGGGACTAGGGGAGGGATAGCATTAGGTGAAATACCTAACGCAGATGATGGGTTGATGGGTGCAGCAAACCACCATGGCACATGTATACCTATGTAACAAACCTGTATGTTCTGCACATGCATCCCAGAACTTAAAGTATAATAATAAATAAATAAATACATAAATAGAATTAAAAAATAAAAAATGAATTAAGTTCATTTGTTTGTTTACAATTTTAGGTCCCTGTTCCAGTGATATCATTTTTATTTAACTGTTTGAATATGTTGGACATTAACATGCTTTCAAAAGTTGAAAATATGCCAAGAAAGTACACCCCAATATCCAAGTCTCACTCCCCTCCACATCCCTTCCACTTCACTTTCCCTTCTACCTCTTGTAACTAATTTTATTGTTTTCTGCTTTATCCTTCCTGAACATACACATTCTTTAATTCTCCCTTTTTCTTGTATGACAAGTAGCACTATGGGTATTTGTTTCTGCTTTTTGTTTCATGTGATATTTCCTGGAAATTACTCCATATATTTATAAAAACAGATAGCTTTTATCAACATAGTAGTCTATTGTATGTTCCAGAGTATATTCAACCAATCTTCTAGAATGGGTCATTTATATGGTTTCTGATATTTTGCAATTATTAATAATGTGGCATGAATAACTTTGACAAAATTATTTCCAAATGCAATACAGACTCAATTTCTGAATTATACTAATTCCTATCTGTGCAGCATTTTATGTTTACTCTCATATATAATGGGGGCTGTTTTAAAGGAATAGTTAACGGCATGAGCAAACATTCATTATGTATTAACAAAAATCATATTATGAAATAGATACAATGCAAATTATATAAAAAGTATGGAGACATACATGCATGTAAAATGAACATATGATAGGATTATGGATAATTTTAATATTCTCCATACTTTTCTCTATTTCTCAAAAAAGAAAAATACATTAAATTTACAAACAAGAACAGAGACATCTATTTCTTTCTATATTTCCCCAAAAAGAAAAATAATACATTATATTTACAAACAAGAACAGAGACTTCTATTTCTGACTAAATAGGTACCCTAACAGGCCTTTTGCTAAAAATAACAACAAATGCTGGGTTAAAATAAAAAGAAAACAAAATAATCTTTTTTTGAAGTATATTGCTGAGTTGACACACAATACTCAAAAGGTTAAAACAAAGTAAAAATGGAAATCCAGCGGGGTAGGCAAACACTTAGATGTCTTTCATTCTGAGGGATATGCCAAGCCCTGTGCATTGAGCTTCAGTTTTCACAGCCATGTACAGAACTGGCAGTGATACACTGGAGCCGGCTCGAGAAAGCTAACTGTACATATCTTTTCCCAACTCCACGTTCAGTGACTTCAGGTTGGTATCGTGAAATCAGCCATAGTGCGAAATAGAAAAATGTGAGAAAGTAGGATTTTTTTTTTGGCCCTGGAGAGCCAGTTTTAAAATATTTACCAGGACACTACTGAACCCAAGGTTTAGGGGATAAATTCTAGGGTATATTAAAGACAGGAAGTCTAATTAGACTCTCCACATAAAGTTGGGATCCTAAAGAGCTACACATATGTTTAGTGTAAGAGCTGAATAGAATGATGTCTACCCTATAGAAAGAATAAGCAAAGAAATTAACTTCTTTCAAAACTTGATGCTGGGTGGAGGTAAATACATCTTTTCTGAAAATTAAACCACAAGCCCACCCTCATGAAGGTTTATGGATCTGGAACTCATGTTACCTATGCAGCCCACAAAACTTTAAGCTCAACATTTATTTGAATGTGTTCCCAGGTTGACAGTATCCCCGGCTTTTGGCAGATTCAAATGTAAATACTCTCTTTGGAAACATATCTTAATCTCAGTCTCAGAAATCACCACAAATAACGAATACAAGCTAACACACAGGAAAATAAGGCAGTTTGAGTAACAGCCAGAGGAAACAATAGACAGCAAAATCAGAACTGCATAAGCTTTAAATATTAGGCTAGGCACAAAATAGAAAATAAGTTTAATTTATTTAAATAAATAAGAGGATTGTATACATGAGAATGAAGTGAGTCTATCAAAATGATAAAGTAAACTGATTTCAGGGGAAGAAATGAAAACAGAAGTAATGATTATTATGTAAAATTCAATGTCAGGTAAAACAGAATATGAGACACTGCTGAAGACACAATTAGCAATATCAGAAGATAGATCTGAAGAAATTATCCAGAACATAGCAAACATGACAAAAAAAGGAAACTATGTAAGAGGTTATGAGATATGATAGAACAGTTAGTGATACACACATGGTTAAGCTATAAAGAAAAGCATGGGAATCATAATCATAAAATGTAGGATAATGGTTACCCTCTGGGGTGAAGAGAGGCAGGCGAATTATTTTTTTTAATTTTTTTATTTTTTTTGAGACGGAGTTTTGCTCTTGTTGCCCAGGCTGGAGTGCAGTGGCAAGGATCTCGGTTCACTGCAACCTCCGCCTCCTGGGTTCAAGCAATTCTCTTGCCTCAGCCTCCCAAGTAGCTGGGAGTACAGGCGTGTGCTGCCATGCCCGGCTAACTTTATATTTTTAGTAGAGGCAGGATTTCTCCATGTTGGTCAGGCTGGTCATGAACTCCCGACCTCAGGTGATCCACCTGCCTTGGCCTCCCAAAGTGCTGGGATTACAGGCATGAGCTACCATGCCCGGCCATATTTTATTTCTTTAGATAGGTGTTTAAGTACATACATGGTCTTTGTGTTTAAGTAAAATTTTTATTTGGAGAAATCGCTGGGGGTGGGGGGAGAGAAGTGGAGCCTGTCTGAGCCCTAAGTAATGCTACTGCCCTTGAGTTTTCTTGGAGACCCCCTCCCCAACTAAGTGCCTCTTTGCATAGCAATGGCTCCCGTCCGCATGCTCTCTGGTACCATGACAGCTGGACGGGTAGTGGCGGGTCGGTGAGGCACAGCACACAACCTAGTGGACCAGCCACTGGGAACAATGAGTCTGTGGTGGCCAAATCCAGCCTTGTCCTCCACTTTGTCAAGGGACAATTTCAAGAGTACCAGGAGAGCATAATCAGAGCAGCGTTCCTTACACAGACTGTCTGCTTAGACAACACAATAGTCAAGATCTGGGGCAGCACTGGACAGGAACAGTATGGTAGCCCAGCCCTGCTGTACTATGAAATCACCAAAAAAGATACATTTGCACCAGCCAAGAAACAGGTGAAGGAGCTAGAAAGGCAGGCCAGCCCCAACATCATCACTGTACTTGTGGGTAACAAGGCAGACCTGGCCAGCAAGAGAGCCCTGGAATTCCAGGAAGCACAGTACTATGCAGACGACAACAGTTGACTGTGGAGACATCAGCAAAGACTGCAATGAATGTAAATGAAATTTTCATGGCGATAGCTAAGAAGATTCCTAAAAATAAGCCCCAGAATGCATCTGGTGCTCCAGGCTGAAACCTCCAGGAGAACCATCCAGCAAGCAAGAGCCACTGCTGCAGCAACTGAGCCTCTCTTGCCTGCCCACTGCAACTACCTTCTCTGCCTGAACGACTAGACTGGAATCCATTCTAACCAATCGCACTCAGTAACTGGGGCCACCACTGGGGACAGGGGAAGGGGCCCATCATGATTTCTCCACATAATTTTGATCATGGGCCAGAGTGAGTTATTCTACCTGCACCTTTCTGTACAAATACTAATTCAATTTTAAGTCTTCGGTCACTTTTTAAATAATATTGATTTTCTGCTCTTCCCACTTCCTCCCCTTTCTATTGCTCTCCTACTTTTCCTTTGCTAGTAGCAGCCACATGCTCCTGTTCCCCTCACCCTTGTATATGAGGAAGGTGGGGTTGGAGCAACTACCCTTTCTTTGCCTCTTGCAGAACAGACTCAGCAAGAGCATCCGCATCCATACCTTATTTGGCGTGGTCTTGGGTTCAGGTGATGGAGCAGCTAGGGAAGGGAGAGGCAGCTCTTACTTCAGCTGGTTGTCATCAGGCTGCAGCCCTCCCCCACTCCTAACTCCCAGCTGGGAAACCACAGAATTGCCACAGCATTATTGTGACAGCCATGAACCCATTGCCCACAACTCCTCCACCCTCAGTCACCCTGACCTCTGGCACTAAGCCCTGTTCTGACCAAATCACAATGATGAGTATTGGGAAGTAGGTAGGTAAAGGGGGAGTGGGAAGGGATGGAACTGACTTTTTCTCTATTTTATATTGGATTTTTTTTTTCAACACGTAACCTATCAGTATCTTGTCAATATAGTCAGCCCATTGATCGACCTCAAATAATTTTTTTTTAATTTGGGAATTTAGATATACAGAAAAATTACAAGTATAATATACAGACTTCCTGTGTACCCCTCATTCAATTTGTTCTAATATCACTATCTTAGCGTCTTACGCTAAGACGCTAAGGCACATTTGTCCAAATCAAGAAACCAATGTTGGTGGATCATTGACTGAAGTTAAGACTTTATTTAGATTTCACCAGTTTTTACACTAATATCCTATTTCTATTCTGGACCCGATCCAGGAAACCATGTAACATTTAGTTGTTATGACTCTGTAGTCTCTTCTTGTCAGTGAGATGTTTGAAGTCTTTCTTCGTTGTTCACAATCTTGACAGTTTTCAGGAATGCTCAACTTATGTGGTAGAATGTCCATCAGCTGGGATTTGTCTGATGTTTTCCTGATGATTAGATTGAGGCTACAGGTTTAGGGAAAGAATATCAGAGAGATGAAGTTTCCACCTTTTCACATCAACATGACTTCCCATTTGTGATGTTAACCTTAATCACTTAGTTAACATAACTGTTTACCAGCTTTCTCCAATGGAAACAGTCAAGTCAGTATTTCGCTGTCTTCCAAACTCAATTTTTGGATCTGACTCACTCAATCCAGCTCATACTCTCAAGGAGAAGGGAAGTAGGATCCACCTTCTGGAGGGGGCAATATGTTATTTGGAATTCTTCTGTCAGGGAGATTTATCTGTTCTCTTCCATTTATTTATTTATGCAATTTATACATAACACCATGAACTCATGTATATTTATTTAATAAATTATCCTTAATCCAATGCTACATGTTTTATTTTGTTGCTCTAATTATTCCAGCTATGGCCATTGGGAATTCTTTCATGTTGGCTCATGTGTCCCTTTTGGCATGCTTAATCTTTATTATTTTTAAGAAATCTCTTGCCTTCTGGCACTACAAGATATTCCATGCTTATGTTGTATTTTCCCATCACCAGCCCCAGAATCAGTCATATTTAAAAGGAGTCCTGGATCCTTTTATTGGAGAATAGGATTTACAAACCGGGATATGAGCGTTGGATGTGTTTGTGGCTACTGGGATATCACTGCTTCTAGGCCTTCTCAGTGAACACAGCTAGGAAACATATGCATGTATACTAATCCACATATACACATGTATCTATGATTATTTCTGCATCTATCCATCTACATATATTAAGCTAAACATGGGTAAATACTTATATCTCCAACTCTAATTCAGTACCACAGGTTTCATTCTGGCTCTCCCCTCTTGTTTATTTATCTGTAACATCCCTTCCTGATAGTGAGAAATCTAGCTTCCACCATTCATCATCCATTTACTTATTTGTTCAACCCCAGGATACATGTAAAGGGGTTCAGAACTGTTAACCCATATCGTTATGAGAAACAAATTTACCAACTAGAATACAGTGTTTCTATAGTGTTCCTTAGTCATTAGCTTTACATTGTCCAGTCAAAATACCATTTTCCAAAGTTACTGAAGTCAGCTCCTTTTCCCCCACCTACTCAGTGAAGTTATGCCATACATTTGTAATACAATTAGATTCATTTGTTACAGCTTGCATTCCATCCTGAAATCCCTAACATTTAAAATACCTGCATACATTAAAATTAACCCTTTGTGATTTACAGTTCTTGGGGCTTTAACAAATGCATAGAATCACATATCCACTACCATAGTACCATACAGAACAGTACATCACCCTAAAAATTGCCTTTTGTATCCCCTTTGTAGTCAACCACTTTTCTTTCCCATCATTTGTAATTTCAATACCTGAAACAACTGAAAATAAGGATGCAAAATTAAAATCATGAGTCTTCACAGAATAAAACCTAAAACTGTCAGAAGAGTTAAACTGCTTAACAGTTAAACTGTAGGGAGAGTTACTACTTAAAAGTTATTGAGTTCTAGACAGGAGAACAAACATCTAAATTCTTTAATTAACTTTTTCGTGGTATTATTCCACAACATGCAAGATTATGAGATCAACTTTGAAGTTGTTCATGGTCAACAGAGTTGGATTCCAATTCTAAGCAACTATTTTCTGTATTTATAAAATATTTTTTCCAAGGATGGAACCTATAAGCTTTGGTCATAAAAATGTTTTGAATTTTTAATTGTTTAAAATAAAGCCAAAACTATTTATTAAAAACAAAACCACAGTGTAGTAACAAAAAAAAAAAAAATAGAAAACTACCTTACAGTCTATTCATTTGCTATATTAATTATGTGATTATTAGGATGAAGGTTTTTTTTTTTGGGGTTTTTTTTGTTTTTTTTTTTTTGAGACGGAGGTCTCGCTCTGTCGCCCAGGCTGAGTGCAGTGCTGGCTCTCAGCTCACTGCAAGCTCCACCTCCCAGGTTTACGCCATTCTCCTGCCTCAGCCTCGCGAATAGCTGGGACTACAGGCGCCCGCCACCTCGCCCAGTCAGTTTTTCGTATTTTTTTTTTAGTAGAGACGGGGTTTCAGCGTGTTAGCCAGGATGGTCTTGATCTCCTGACCTCGTGATCCGCCCGTCTCGGCCTCCCAAAGTGTGGGATTACAGGCTTGAGCCACCGCGCCCGGCCGATTATTAGGTCTTAATAGATGTGGTATGACAGCTGCCCAGTTTCATAGATCTAAAGCACTCACTTTCAAGGATAGCTCTTCAAGTAGACTAACAGATAAGAAAAAAACAATAAAAATGTCCAGGTTGCTTATTTGTACTGTCTCTTTCCCCTTCCCAACCCCAACCACCAGAGTACGAAAGTTTCCATTTTATTTACAATTAATAGTGTGCTAAGCCTACAGGTTTCACATACTACAGGTTTTGAGAATCATGTCCCAAAAGGCAGTATTATCTGGGGTAAGTAGTTAACTATGTAGGGCTAAGGAATATAATCTACCTACTGGCAGTATCATCATCAGTTAAGAACTTTAAGATTTTAGCTTCCTTCCCCTGGTGGCAGTGTCTAGGGTGATAACTTTTAAAAAATATTCAGATAGCATCTTAAGGTTTATAGCTGCCATAGTCAATTATAGGTAAGTAATTTGGGGATAGAAGTAGATTTAAATGAAACAGAAGCAGATTTAAAAACTCTTCTAATGGAAGCACTTGGCTCCTATAGTTCTCTCTTTTTCTAAAATGCAATTACAACCATTACATCATTGTAAATTACATGCTGAGGTTATCTCAGTAGGTATCTGCCAAATGTAAAACTTACAGAAGGTCTTCAATGTAATAACGATGTTTTATCATTTTAATTACAAACTCTTTAAAAAACTCCCTAAAGTGTACCAATTGGGGTGGTCTAAATTAACAGTATCTTGGTAGCCCAAGGGTAGCAAAAATAGATTGAACTACAAAATTTCATCATACTTATAGCAGCTGTCTTCCTGCCTCTAGGAAGCTAAGTATTTAACAAAGCAGACAGCTTGGCATTGGCATCTGATTAGCAGTGTGTTCATTGTCAGATAGAATGTGCTTGGCTCTTTTGTTCCAGGGTTTGATTAGAAATCTGGAGAGCAGAGGCATCATGTAACTTCATTTTTAAAGCTTTTGAGAAAGGTGAATACACTGTGATGGTTCCTCTGGTATTGTACCTGAAAGACTGATTGATGCTTTTCTAGTAACATGCTTTATCACACCCTAACAAATTTAAATAAGGGATTTTTGGGGGGGGGGAAATACTTCAAAGATTGAAATAGACCAATCTTAAAATCACTTTAAATATTGTACATACCAAAAATATTTTTGCAATAGAGTGCTTTGCATATTGAGTCTTGCACTAAAATACTGTTGTTGGGGAGGAAGAATGGTCATTTTAGAGTGTGTAAATACAAGACTCTATTCCTAAATATATGAATAGTCTAAATGAAGATTCAGAATGTTTTTCTAAAACCACGTGAAAAGCTTACTGGAAAAATAACACTGTCTTATAAGAATTATATTATTTTGATGGAGGTGTCCAAACATTAAACTATAAAAGGGTGACTCTCATTACCTTTTCCTCACAAATTTCTTTGAAAATTTATTACAAATGATTGTGCTTACTGGCAGAGTTCAAAATCAGTAGAGTCCATGCAAACAATCTACTTCAATGAGAAGTACATTCTTTTACTCTATCAAATCCATCGGAGGTAATCAGACTGGATGTTTTATTCAACAGGGCTGAAGAAAATTGTTCTACAATAGGTTAATTCAAAATGGCAGCATAGAAAATGCATCTGTCAGTGGGGATCAAATTACAGGGCAAGCTCCTCTCAATGCTTAGAAAAACAAGTCTGCAGTTCTACAGATTATGTGCCTGTGTGTGTTTAAAGGGGTGGGAAAGGAGCTAAATATCTGAGCTAACCTCCAATTAAAGTCAATCATAAAAACAGCCAATTTAATGAGTGCGGATTTCTTTGGGTAATTATAACACCAACCACTTTTTTCTCTTTTAAATCTGTAATTCTGCCTTCTTGTTATTGCTTGCTTTGTCATTAATCGCCTCAGGACCTTGATTTCCTAGCAACAGACTGCCACCAAACATTTGGCTCCTGTTCAACATTTTCTTTGTGAAAAATGGCACTGCTGTTGCCGCCTGGGCTGCTGCAGCTAGACTGGCTGTGTAAGTGCTCTAATAATGTATTCCACTGGAAAAAAAATCACATGATACAGGGTGCAATGACTGAGCTCAGTTAATTACTGAGCTGGGAAGTTTATCTACAATCTAAAAGCTGTGTTGGGGGAAAGGGGACTAAGGATTGAAAAGGTGTTCCTTCCATTATCAATAACTTGCAGGTAACAATATACAAAGAAACATTTTATTTTGAGGAGTACAAGTTTAAGTTTATTTGGGAAAGAGTACAAAACACCAATGTTCCCAAAATGTTGCTTGATGAAATTTTCCTCTACAAACAGTCCCAAACACACAGAAGATTCAAAGAATAGTTTGCTAAAATTTTAAAAAGCAAAATAACCTATGTATCTTTCAGCTGTTTCTTTCCTACTTAAGGCAAAAATTATTTGTATATATAAATATGCTATGAAGTAACAGGATGAGGTTTTCATTCACAACATGAACACCCAACACTAAGAATACAGAATTCAAAATGTTTTGATATATTGTGCATGTGAGTAAATATTTAATCTATAAGAGAAAATATGCTTATCACTATTTTGAAATTATTTAAGTGGGACTGAAGCAGTCAGGTCTCGTGATTGGAAACCCAAGAATAAAATAGATACTTTGCTTTTTTTTTTTTTTAAGTAGATTTACTGAGATTCTCCATGCCTTAGAAATCCTACCACCTCCCAGAAATGATAGTTATGGAAATTAACACGGCATGTCAGATATGGTTCGCTGATGCCTTGCTTTAGTTCTCAGAAATAAGGCTTTATAAGACTGGCATGTTTCAGGATTGCTGTCAGGATATGATAATTTAATATACCCAAGAGTACACTAAGAATTATGGAAGCATCTGTGAAACTAATAAGCCAGTGGACATACTGATTTTTACCAATGTGTCTACATACTATACAAAAAAACTTCCTACAAAGTATTTTCCGAAATCAGTTCATCTGAGGATGTGAAAACACTACAGTTTACCTTAAAACATCACAATCACAACCCTGACAGACTGAAATAAAAATGAAATTAGGGAATATCTATAAAGGAAAACAAAGCCTTAAAAAGTCTTCAGTTATATTAATGTGGTTAAAATGTACTGCTTTTGAAAAGACAACAAAGGAATAAAAGATATTTGAATGATTTTAAGTAATTCTGCTTATTGCTGACACTAAGTCTACAACGTTTCACCTTGAGTCTGATTCCCCACTTTATTTTTATAAAAACAAATTCTCAGTTAATATAAGAAAGGAAATATATATTTACAATGAGAAAAGTTTTAGAAATGGGCTCAAAACTTGCAAATGATTAAAAACCACCACAAGAAGCCTATCAATCTACCAGGAAAACATCAGTTGACTTTAGTAAGTAAAATATTTTTAATATTTAACTTAGTTTATTGTAGTTTTCACATTTAAAAAGTTAAACTTACAAGAAGCAACGTATCTGTGAAAAAAATATTATTAAGGATAAATAATAAAACATATAATGCTCATTTACTTTACTATATGTGTACTTCTCTGGAAAAGATGAAATAAAATATTATTGGTGGACTAGTCTACATTTGATATTTTATTTGATTTTTACTATTTCTGTAATACAAAATAATCTTAAATAATCTTGTCATTTATAGAATGAAGACAGAAACAAATACTTTGAAAGATGAATACAAAAAATGATTAGTTAGGACAGCAGAGCTGGAAAGAGTTGAGAGACTGGACAGAAATTAGATGTTTGCAGTGAAGGTGTGATAAGGGAAAATGGGAAACTTATAGAGAAAAGCATCCATGGACTTACTACAATTGAAAAAAAAAAACCTTGTGCCAGAAATCTGTATAGAGAACAAGATAAATAAGATTTTAAAAAGCAGCAATATATCTTTCAGAACATCTTCAACTAGTTAGGATTTACTAAGATCCCTAACTGGTAAACCAGGACAATGTTAGTTAATATGAATGTGCTCTAGAAGTCTGGGGCTTCAAGAAGCTATTTTCAAGGTGAAGAAAGAAAACACACGATAGATTTAAGAGGTTAGAGTCAAAAGATCCCTATTATATAGATGAGAAACCAATATTGGTCTGAAAATGGGTAACAGGACATATGGGTTCATACAAGAACTTGCCTTCCTGCTATGTACCAGAAAGGAAAAAGGTTGTTCTCTCATTTTTTCATACCAATTTACCAAATAGTTTTTTTAAGCTTGATGTACCATGTCATCCAGCCAAATCAGAAAAAAACTGGTATTTCAAAGAACTGACCCTCATGACCCTCAAACATGGTAGCATTACATACATATATATATGTGTGTGTGTATATATGTATGTGTATATATATATTTATATTTATGAACAAAAGCTTAAAAGACTCTTTATAACACTTGTAATAGAGAAACAGGCAAGAGCAAGAGATCAAAGTAGACTTATTATGTCTTCCATTACATGCCAACAATAAAGACATAAATACATTATTTGTGTAATCAGGAACAATTGTATTGTTTGTAGTCATAATAACTAGATATCGCTGAAACTATTACAAGAAATGTGGACATAAGATTAAATCCAGGGGGTATGGAGCATTACTGCTGATGGGTGTAATGTTTCCTTTTGTGGTGATGAGAATGTTCAAAAATTAGATTACAGTGATGGTAGCAGAACTCTTTAAATACACTAACAGCCACTGAATGATATTTTTTAAATGAGTGAACTCAATGGTACATAAATACCTCAATAAAAGCTGTTAAGAAAGATTAGATTCAACTTTATCTGAAAAGACAGCAACAACAGAACATGTGGGGTAAATCACATTAAACTATAAAGATTCTATAATATGTTCAGTAAATATGTTGGAAGACAGATACCCTTCTGCAGACACTCGATTGTTTATGTCCAGTTTACACACAATTTCAAAGATATGACAACTAACACATAAAAATGTACACTGCCATCCGAATGTTTATAAGTTTTTCCACTCTTAAAAATGTTTATTAAAGAGATTTAGTAAACATTTCATTTTCTCAAGCAACTGCTGATTGGTCTAAAATACATAAAGAAAACAGAAGTGAAAATATTTCAGTAGACAATTTAATTCATTTGGGGCTCTGCATAAGTGCCTACTGTCTTAACAACTAAATGCTATACATATGCTTATTTTCTTACCATTCAGAAGCAATTAGCACATAGTGTGGTTTCCAATCTCACATAAAATTCCCAGACTTTGTTATAGTGCCACAAGTCCATAACACAAAATCTACCAATCTTTATCTTTAGGGCTCTAAGCTTCTATAACCAATACTATCCCAATTCTTCATAGTAAAAAGGTTAGTCCGTGTAATGAAAAATTACATTACTTTAATATTCCCAAAGATTTCTTCTCAATCTCGGTAGGGAGTTTTACTTTTGGTAGCTGCCAAAAGTAAGACTTAAGAAAAATTATAGGAATAAAGGAGTACATTCTCCAATTTGGAAGAAGTCTTTCTGTATAAAAATCACAGTGTTACTCTAAAAAAACTAGTATTAGAATTTTACTTACTGAAGAAAACAAATTCTAGAGAAATTAAAATAAACACAAATAGGATTTCTATAATCACACTCCTTTTTTTTTTTTTTTTTTTTTTTTTTTTGAGATGGAGACTCTCACTGTCACCTAGGCAGGAGTGCAACCTCTGCCTCCCAGGTTCAAGCCATTCTCCTGCCTCAACTTCTCAAGTAGCTGGGATTACAGGCATGTGCCACCATATTTGGCTAATTTCTATATTTTTGTAGAATGTAGTTACACCATATTGGCCAGGCTGGTCTGGAACTCCTTACCTCAAATGATCTGCCCCCCTTAGCCTCCCAAAGTGCTGGGATTACAGGCATGAGCTACCACGCCCAGCCTATAATCACACTCTTTTTTTTTTTTTTTTTTTTTTTTTTTTGAGACGGAGTCTCGCTCTGTCACCCTCCTGCCTCAGCCTCCCGAGTAGCTGGGACTACAGGCGCCAGCCACCTCGCCCGGCTAGCTTTTTGTATTTTTTAGTAGAGACGGGGTTTCACCGTGTTAGCCAGGATGGTCTCGAACTCCTGACCTCGTGATCCGCCCGTCTCGGCCTCCCAAAGTGCTGGGATTACAGGCTTGAGCCACCGCGCCCGGCCCACACTCTTGTTTGAAAATTTATCCAGCAAAAATCAAAGATTCTCCCTACTAAGGTGGAAGTAACAACAGTAAATAATGTGTGTAACTTAATGAACATCAATAACATATGGAAAATGGAAAACATTAGAAACTGAACTCTAATACTAATGGTAAGAAATAGCAATAATTAAGTCTGTTTTGGTATGAGCATACCTTATTTTATTGCACTTCACAGATATCATGGGGTTTTTTTGTTTGTTTTTATTTTTTATTTATTTTTATTTTAATTTTTTAACAAATCGAAGGTTTATGGCAAGCCTGCCTTGAGTAAGTCTATGGTGTCATTATTTTCCAATAGAATGTGCTCACTTGGATCTCTGTCATATTGTGGTAATTCTTTCAATATTTCAAACTTTTATTATATCTTTTATAGTGATCACTGATCTATGATATTATTATTGTAATTGTTTTGGGATGCCACAAACCACACCCATAGAAGATGGTGAACTTAACTGATAAATGTTGTGTTTTCACTGCTCTACCAGCTGGCCATTACCCCATCTCTCTATCTCTCCTAAGGCCTCCCTATTTCTTGAGACACAACAATAATGACATTAGGCCAATTAATAATCCTACAATGGTCTCTAATTCTTCAAGTGAAAGGAGGAGTTGCATGTCTCTCACTTTAAATTAAAAGCTAGAAATGATGGAGTTTAGTGAGGAAGGCATATGGAAAGGTGAGACAGGCTGAAAGCTTGACCTCTCACAGCAAACAGGTAAGTTATCAACGGAAAGAAAAAGTTCTTGAAGAAAATTAAAAGTGCTACTCCAGTGAACACAGGAATAAGAGAGTAAAATAAGCTTATTGCTGACATGGAGAAAGTTTTAGTGGTCTGTATAGAAGATCAAACCAGGACAGCATTCTCTTAAGTCAAAACTTAATCCTGAGCATAGCCTTAACTCTTTTCAATTCTATTAAGGCTGAGAGGTGAGGATGCTGTGCAAGAAAAGTCTGAAGCTAAGAGAGGCTGATTTGTGAGGCTGAAAGAAAGAAGCCATCTCCATATCATAAAAGTGCAAGGTAAAATAGCAGGTGCTGATGAGTTACCCAGATCTTGCTAGCATCATTGATGAAGGTGGCTGCACTGAACAACAGATTGTCAACATAGACAAAAGAGTCTTCCACTGGCAGAAGATGCCATTGAAGACTTTTACAGCTAAAAAGAAGTAGATGCTTGGCTTCAAAGCTTCAATCAAAGGATAGGACGATTCTTCTGTTAGGGGCTAATGCAGCTGGTGACTTTCAGTTGAAGTCAGTGCTCATTTACCATTCTAAAAATCCTAGAGCCCTTAAGAATTATGCTAAATCTGCTCTGCCTGTGTTCTATCAGTGAAATAACAAAGCCTGGATGAATGCACACCTGTTTGAGTATGGTATGCTGAATTTATTTTTTATTTTTGAGACAGTGTTTCACTCTTGTCATCCAGGCTGGAATGCAATGGCGTGATCTTGGCTCACTGCAACCTCCACCTCCTGGGTTCAAGCAATTCTCCTGCTTCAGCCGCCCAAGTAGCTGGGATTACAGGCATGCACCACCATGCCCAGCTAATTTTTGTATTATTAGTAGAGATGGGGTTTCACCATGTCGGCCAGGCTGGTCTCAAATTCCTGACCTCAGATGATCCTCCTGCCTTGGCCTCCCAAAGTGCTGGGATTACAGGCATAAGCCACCACGCCTGGCCGGTATGCTGAATATTTTAAGCCCAGTGTTGAGATCTACTGCTCAGAAAAAAAGATTCCCTTTAAAATATTACTGCTCATTGGCAATGCATCTGGTAACCCAAGGACTCTGATGGAGACGTACAAGAAGATGAATGTTGTTTTCATGGCTGCTAAAACAACATTCATTCTGCAGCCCATGAATCAATGAGTAATTTGTGACTTTCAAATTTTATTTAAGTAATATATTTCATAAGGCTATAGCTGTCATAGTGACTCCTCTGATGGGTTCGGACAAGGTAATTGAAAACCTTCTGAAAATAATTCATCATTCTAGTTGTCATTAAGAACATTCATGGGCTGGGCATGGTGGCTCACACCTATAATCCCAGCACTTTGGGAGGTCGCACTGGGAGGATCACTTAAGCACAGGAGTTCGAGACCAGCCTGAGCAATATGGTAAAACCCTCATCTCTACAAAAATAAAATAAATGATGAGGTGGGAGGATTGCTTGAGCCTGCCTGGGAGGTTGAGACTACAATGTGCAGTGATTGTGCCACTGCATTTCTCTGCTTGGGTGACAGGAGTAAAACCCTGTCTAAAAAAAATAAAGAAGCCAGACGCAGTGGCTCATGCCAGTAATCCCAGCACTTTGGCAGGCCGAGGCGGGTGGATCATGAGGTCAGGAGATTGAGGCTATCCTGGCTAACACAGTGAAACCCCATTTCTACCAAAAATACAAAAAATTAGCCGGGCATGGGGGCACGTGTCTGTAGTCCCAGCTACTCGGGAGGCTGAGGCAGGAGAATGGCGTGAATCCAGGAGGCGGAGCTTGCAGTGAGTCAAGATCGCGCCACTGCACTCCAGCCTGGGTGACAGAGCAAGACTCTGTCTTAAAAAGAACATTCATGATTCATGCGAGGTGGTCAAAATATTAACATTAATAGGAGTTTGGAAGAAGTGGATCCCAACCCTCGTGGATGACTTTGAGGGCTTCAAGACTTCAGTGGAAGAAGTCACTGCACATGTGATGGAAATAGCCAAGAGAACTAGTATTAGAAGTGAAGCCTGAAGACAGGACTGAATTGCTGCAAATACATGATAAAACTTGAATGGATGAGAAATTGCTTCTTATAGATGAACATAGAGAGTGGTTTCTTGACATGGAATCTACTCCTGGTGAACACGCTATGAACACTGTTGAAATGACAATGAAAAATTCGGAATACTGCATAAACATAATTGTTAAAGCAACAACAGGGTTAGAGAGGGCTGACTCCAATTTCAAAGAAGTTTTACTATAAGTAAAATGCTATCAAACAGCATTGTATGCTACAGAGAAATCTTTTATGAAAGAAGAGTCAATTGATGTGGCAAACTTCATTGTTATCTTATTTTAAGAAATTGTCACAGCTACCCCAACCTTCAGAAGCCACCACCCTGAGCAGTCAGCAGCCATCAACACTAGTGCAAGACCCTCCAATAGCAAAAAGATTATTACTCACTGAAAGCGCAGATGATCATTAGCATTTTTTAGCAACAAAGTATTTTAATTAAAGTATGTAATTTTTAAAGGTGTAATGCTACTGCACACATTTGAGAGTTACCGTATAGTGTAAATATAACTTTTATATGAATTCAAAAACCAAAATATTCATGTGACTTTCTTTATTATGATATTTGCTTTATTGTGGTGGTCTGGAACTGAATCCACAATATCTCCAAGGCATGCCTGTGTTCACCTCTACATGTTACATTTAAGCAAAGATGTCTTTGCTTAACTCAAATGTTAAGACAGTTTGGGCTTCACTTGAAGTGACTGTCAAATAAAATTACTAAACATGGGTGAAAAAGATTCATATGTGTTAAGTGTCAGGAATTTTACACCAACATGAAAAGCTCCAAATAGAACAAACAACTCTACAGATTTTTTTTCATTTTATTCTCTGTATTTATAAATGAAATAGTTAAGGTCACCTGCAAGGACATTGTAAAATAAAGGCTTAAATATTCATAGTTAATCCCTAAAGAAGTTAATTAAGCAGTCCAGAATAGGATAGTTAAAAATTTGAGACAAAAATGCAGGAATAAAGTCATATGGTGATCATATGGTGATCATCGATTTGACCAATATAATGGGAGTTCTAACACATAAGAGTTCAAAACTGCACTTGGAACAGTGATAAAAGGCGAGACACAGTTTAGCTATCCCACTTCTTTAATAATCTTAGAAGAATATTATAAATTAATAAATTCCAAAAATACTTTGAACTCTATTTAAATGCTATATATAAAGAGCTGTGACATTATTTAATCAACTGTCATTCACAGACTAGCTTAAATTATAAAAAAATATTAGTTCACTTACTCTGCCCAAGTGTACTTATTGTAACAGCATAAATTATGTTACAAAGCCTTGTTCCATGGTCTAATAAGGTTTAAAGCTATCACTTTAAGTAAGTTTTTTGTTTGTTTGTTTTCAGACAGAGTCTTGCTCTGTCAGCCAGGCTGGAGTGTAGTGGCATGATCTTGGCTTGCTGCAACCTCTGCCTCCTGGGTTCGAGTGAATCTCCTGCCTCAGCCTCCCTAGCAGCTGGAACTAAGGCGTGCACCACCATGCTTGGCTAATTTTGTGTTTTAGTAAAGATGGGCTGGTCTCTACTAAAAATTTTGGCCAGGCTGGTCTCAAACTCTTGATCTCAGGTGATCCACCCACTTCGGCCTCCCAAAGGGCTAGAATTTCAGGCATGAGCCATTGCACCTGGCCTAAGTAAGTAACACTTGCCTTTTTAAAAAATATATTACTTCAATTTCTATCAGGTGACCATTACAAAACAACTTAATTCACTTTCACTGAAACTTTCTCAAATCTTTTCATGACAGAGCAAAGAATACTAGATGACATGTTCTAAATTCTGAGCATGAAATTTTGAGCAATCTTTTTAAATTTCTAGTCACATTTTAGTTTAACCATATCTTTTGGTAAATACTGCCAAAAGATAACCAAATCCCAAAAAATAGATATAATTTAATTATAAATTCATTCTAACTTGTTAATTCGATGGACACAGACTACATTACTGACACGTAAAATTTCAAATATAGGATTTCTTAGATAAGATGTCTTATAATTTATCACACTGCCTCATTTTAAGGGCTTTGTTGCTTTTAGATTACTGACAAAGATATTTAATTGTAACTGAGTATAAATGAAAGTTTTACTAAGAAAAATTGTTACTCATGGAATAGGTATGAAAAACCCATAGGGCAAACAAAGCAGGAGATGTAAAACGTAAACATTTGGTAGTGATTCTTACTTGCCTTTAATATACATATACTTCTGTTTCTTTGTAAGTATGAATTCTATTATTTACTGCCAAGGCTGTACATTTCTTCATACCATATTTCCTCTACTGACCCACAATCATACTTCCCTTACTCCAGAAGCAAACATTAGTGACATCTGAAAACCATACCCTCACAAAAACCACATTCTCCAAAGCAGTAAAATTCTAGGCTGAAAACAGATAGAAGTGGTCAAGAGAGAGTTATAAATAAATGAAGAGAGGAAAAGAGACATAGGAACTGAAAAAAATAATTTAAAAAAGAAAACAGGCATGAGTGCTAAAGGAAAACTCACCACAAGTCTCAGATTCTCACAAAATTACTGACAAGATATGACATATTATTCTTTCACTTATAGTGTTTAATTTCTAATCCATGAAACAGGGTACAAATTTGGCTGGCCTTGTTTACGCAAGGTAAGTCACAAGGTACTGAACGTTTGTTAAAATCTATTTCTTAAATATATTTTTAATACCTAAAGTTTAAAATTTTCCCCATTCATAAGCCTAAACTTGCAAGGTGATTAGTTCTTTACAGTGTTATTTGAAACTGGGAACCTTTTTTCCTATCCTAAAGAGATGTTATTTGAAGTAATGAATAGATTTCTAAACAAAATCCCACTGGACTCACAATGTAATTCAAACACTATGCAGAGATGACTAAGAAATTACAAAAAATTACAATACTAGTAATTACACAAAGATGAACAACTATATCTTAGCTGAGAGCTTTCACATTTATTTTTCAGTGATAAAATGGTATCTAGAACATTTTATAGAGTCTAGAATAATATTTGAGGGAATTTTGACATTAAATCAACCTGAAGATGAATTTAAGATTACAATTGATACTATAACAACATGAATTCGAACTGTGCAGGTCAACCTATACATAGATTTTCTTCTGCCTCTGCAAACCTCTGAGACACGAAGGCCAACCCCTCCTCTTCTTCCCCTCCTCAGCCCACTCAACATGAAGATGACCGAGATAAAGAACTTTATGATGATCCATTTCCACTTAATGAATAATAAATACATTTTCATTCCATATATTGTAACATTACCTTTTATTTAGCTTAATTTATTATAACTATACAGAATATAATACGTATACAAAATACGTGTTAATCAACTATTTACATTATCAGTAAGGCTTCCAATTAACTACTATTAGTAGTTAAGCTTTTGAGGACGTAAAAGTTGAATGTGGATTTTCAAAGGGGTCAGTGACCACAACCCCCACACTGTTCAAGGGTCTACTGTACTTTCTCATCACAACTTGCAATTTCTGCTTTTACTCAAATATTCCCCATAACACATTTATCAGTGAAGGTTATGGTCATTTTCTGACACTCCAATAGGTCAAGTAAACGAGAAACAATACTTGGGGACAAGAAAGTCAACTGGGAATGAAATCTACAGTTTAAAATGAATACAATGTTCCAGGAAAACTCAGTACAGAATTCCCATAGAGATAAATCATAGTTATTATCAAATTCAAATTCAGGCTGGGGGCGGTGGCTCACGCCTGTAATCCCAGCACTTTGGGAGTCCGAGGTGGGTGGATCACTAGAGGTCAGGAGTTCAAGACCAGCCTGGCCAAAATGGTGAAACCCCATCTCAACTAAAAGAAAAAAAAAATACAAAACTCAGTCAGGCATGGTGGTGGGTGCCTGCAATCCCTGCTACTGGGTAGGCTGACACAGGAGAATCATTCAAACCCAGGAGGTGGAGGTTGCAGTGAGCTGAGATTATGTCACTGCACTCCAGCCTGGGCAACAGACCAAGACTCAAATTCAAATAAAAAAAATTAGGCAATCTTGAAAAAAAAAAAGCGAGTTACCTGAAAAAGGGAAAAACCAAAATCAACATACAGATTTACACTTCCAATCACTATGAAGGACCAGGGAGTAGATTTATATTCTCATCTTAAAAAACTAACAATGAACAAAATATATGAAAACACAATTTTCAGGCATTGGATAATAAACAAAGAAGGGGCACAATAAGGTAAGTGCTACAATTACTCAAACTTACACCTTGAATAGAGTTCCCAGGCTGCAGAGCAGAAGGAAGAACCTAAATAGAGTCAAGTAGTTTCCATTCAGGGAGGCCAAGCTGGCTACCACATGCTGGGGCAGAGTACTGGAGAGGAGAGAGCTGCTTGAAGAAGAAAGAGGTGGAAAGTGAGAAATCGAGATATGCAAGGGATTCCTCTGGAGTCTTCAGTACACATGTATGAGGAAAGAACCAATACCCAGGTAATCAGAAAAAACCAATAACACAGTAATCAGATAAAAAAAGTGATAGAGCCGGGCGCGGTGGCTCAAGCCTGTAATCCCAGCACTTTGGGAGGCCGAGACGGGCGGATCACGAAGTCAGGAGATCGAGACCATCCTGGCTAACACGGTGAAACCCCGTCTCTACCAAAAAATACAAAAAACTAGCCGGGCGAGGTGGTTGGCGCCTGTAGTCCCAGCTACTCGGGAGGCTGAGGCAGGAGAATGGCGTAAACCCGGGAGGCGGAGCTTGTAGTGAGCCGAGATCTAGCCACTGCACTCCAGCCTGGGTGACAGAGCGAGACTCCGTCTCAATTAAAAAAAAAAAAAAAAAAAAAAAAAAAAAAAGTGATAGAATTAGCAGACATGGATATTAAAACAATTGTTATAACAACATTCCATAAGCACATGACAACATAAGCATACTATGTAGAGCCATAGCATGAGTAAAAGAGGCCCAAATCAAGGTTCAAGAGATGAAAACTACAATGTCAGACATAAAATGTCAACTGGATGAGATTAATGGCAGATTAACATTGTAGATGAAATAATTAGTAAACTTCAGAGTAATAGAAATTATTCAAGGACGGACGTGGCGGCTCATGCCTGCAATCCCAGCAATTTGAGTGGTCGAGACAGGCAGATCGCTTGAGTTCAGGAGTTTGAGACCAGCCTGAGCAACACAGAAAAACCTGTCTCTAGAAAAAATACAAAAACTAGCCAGGCATGGTGGTGCACCCAGTCCTGTAGTTCCAGCTACTTGGGAGGCTGAGGCGGGCCTTGCATTGACCCAATATTGCGCCACTGCACTCCAGCTTGGGAAACAGAATGGGAATTTGACTGAAAAAAAAAAAAAAAAAAAAAAAAAGAAAGAGCCCGGGCGCAGTGGCCCACACCTGTAATCCCAGCACTTTGGGAGGTCGAGGCAAGAGGATCACAAGGTCAGGAGTTCAGGACCAGCCTAAATAATATGATGAAAACCCATCTCAAAAAAAAAAAAAAAAAAAGAAAACCCATCTCTACTAAAAATACAAAGATTAGCCGGGCATGGTGGCACGTGCCTGCAGTCCCAGCTACTAGGGAGGCTGAGGCAGGAGAATCGCTTGACCTGGGAGGCGGGGGTTGCAGTGAGCCAAGATTGCACTACTGCACTCCAGCCTGGGTGACAGAAAAGACTCCATCTCAAAAAAGAAAAGAAAAGAAAAAAAGAAAAAATAGGGGAGAGAGTAATTATTCAAAATGAAGAACAGATAGAAAACAAAATATTGAAAACAGAATCACTGAGACATGGGTCAACTACAAGTGGCTTCTTCTTCTTCTTCTTCTTATTATTATTAATATCATTATTATTTTAATTGGAGTCCCAAAGGTAGACGGAGATGGAAAGAGAAAATATGACTACAAGAGTTTATTGCAAGAGTTTCCAGAATATGGCATAAGGAGGAGAACTGTAGTAGATTCCAGTGAGTTGAGGAAATAGAACTGAGAGTCTGGGAATTTCAGAGCAGTTAAGAGCTGAAAGATCACAATATCAGAGAACAGAAAGATTTACAGAGAAACCTGGAATTCTGTAGAGGGTCTTTTCTTAAATATATACCAGGTCAGTACCTGGGAAAGAAACATCCAAAAGTATTAAGAGGAAAAAAAAAAAAAAAAAAAAAAGAGGGAACAGTACCTGAGGCACATATGTATTTGGAAATAGTGGCTATTTTCAAGACCTAGAGCAGAAAATCTCACTATTTTTCTCATCAAAGTCTCCAATGTTTTTGGCACCAGGGACTACTTTTGTGGAAGACAATTTTTCCATGGAAAGGGTAGGAGGCATGGTTTCAGGATGAAACTGTTGCACCTCAGATCATCAGGCATTAGTTAGATTCTCATAAGACACATACAACCTAGATCCCTCGCTTGCGCAGTTCAGAATAGGGTTTGTGCTCCTATGAGAATCCTCTGCTAATCTGACAGAAGTAATGTAATCAGGTAGTAATGTTTGCTGGCCCACCACTCACCTCCTGCTGTGTGGCCTGGTTCCTAACAGGAACTGATACAGCTGTAGTACCTGGGATTAGGGACCCCTTAGTGCTCTCTGCCATGGAATACTAAGAAAAGTCTTGCCCCAGCAGTAGGAAATATTTAGCTTTATTTATTTGATGAGATTAATAGCAGTTCAGGTATTATAGAAGAAAATATTAGTAAAATGGAAGGCACAGCAAAGGAGGTATGCAAAATAAAACACAGAGAAAGAGACAAAATAAAAAAAAGAGTATCAGTGAGTTATGAGACAACTTCAAGTGGCCTGAAAGGGTCAGAAAACCAATTGAAGATATCTAATGGCTGCAAATATTCCAAAACTTCATAATAAAAACTAAAAACTCATAGCTCTAAGAAGTTAAACAAAACCTATGCATAAGAAACATGAAGAAGAATACACTAAGGCCCATCATAACTAAACTGATCAAAATCAATAATTTTCTCTCTGTGTGTGTATTTTTTGTAGGGATGAGGTCTCACTATGTTGCCTAGGCTATTCTTGATCTCCAAGCCTCAAAAGCTATCCTCCCATCTTGACCTCCCAAAGCACTGGAATTACAGGTGTGAGCCACTGCACCTGGCCTCATACAGAAAATCTTAAAAGCAGCAAAATTTGGGGAATTGGGGACGTGAAATATTGAAGAACAAAAGAATGTCAGATTTCTTATCAAGAATTATGCAAGTAAGATGGCAATGGGGTAACATTTTTCATGTACTGAAAAACTGTCAAACTAGAACTGTATATCTGGCACATAAAGATGTTTTCAAACATACAAAAGCTGAAAGAATTTATTACCAACAGATCCAAATACAAGAGATGTTAAAGAATGCCCTTTAGGCAGAAGGAAAATGATACCAGATGGAAATCTAATTCTAACCAAAAGGAATGAAGAGAACTAGAAATGATAAATACATGAGTAAAATATGCTTTTCTTATTAAGTCTTTAAAATATATATTTGACAATTTAAACAAAAATAGCAGCAAGGTTATGATGTTTATAATATATATGTAGAAGTAAAATGTATGTATTGTAAGTTGTGAGACATACATTAACAAAGCTGATTAAAAAAAAAAAACAACAATTAGGCTGGGTGCAGTGGCTCATGCCTGTAATCCCAGCACTTTCGGAGACCAAGGCGGGCAGATCACAAGGTCAGGAGATCGAGACCATCCTGGTTAATATGGTGAAACCCCATCTCTACTAAAAACACAAAAAATTAGCCTGGCGCGTGCTAGCAGGCGCGTATAGTCCCAGCCACTTGAGAGGCTGAGGCAGAAGAATGGTGTGAACCCGGGAGGTGGAGGTTGCATTTAACCTTAAATGTAAATGGACTAAATCCCCAATTAAAAGAAAAAGACTAGCAAATTGGATAAAGAGTCAAGACCCATCAGTGTGCTGTATTCAGGAGACCCATCTCATGTGCAGAGACACACATAGGCTCAAAATAAAGGGATGGAGGAAGATCTACCAAGCAAATGGAAAAAAAAAAAAAAAAAAAAAAGCAGGGGTTGCAATCCTAGTCTCTGATAAAACAGACTTTAAACCAACAAAGATCAAAAGAGACAAAGAAGACCATTACATAATGGTAAAGGGATCAATTCAACAAAAAGAGCTAACTATCCTAAATATATACGCACCCAATACAGGAGCAATCAGATTCATAAAGCAAGTCCTTAGAGACCTACAAACACACTTAGACTCCCACACAATAATAATGGGAGACTTTAACACCCCACTGTCAACATTAGACAGATCAACAAGACAGAAAGGTAACGAGGATACCCAAGACTTGAACTCAGCTCTGCACCAAGCAGACCTAATAGACATCTACAGAACTCTCCAACCCAAATCAACAGAATATACAGTCTTCTCAGCACCACATTGCACTTATTCCAAAACTGACCAAAGAGTTGGAAGCAAAGCACTCCTCAGCAAATGTAAAAGAACAGAAATTATAACAAACTGTCTCTCAGACCACAGTGCAATCAAATTAGAACTCAGGATTAAGAAACTCACTGAAAACCACACAACTACATGGAAAGCAAACAACCTGCTCCTGAATGACTACTGGGTACATAACGAAATGAA
>NW_016816204.1:89740-107095 GCF_001698545.2 Rhinopithecus bieti
ACAAAAGCCAAAACAGACAAATGGGATCTAATTAAACTAAAGAGCTTCTGCACAGCAAAAGAAACTACCATCAGAGTGAACAGGCAACCTACAGAATGGGAGAAAATTTTTGCAATCTACCCATTTGACAAAGGGCTAATATCCAGAACCTACAAAGAACTTAAACAAATTTACAAGAAAAAATCAAACAACCCCATCAAGAGGGTGAAGGATATGAACAGACACTTCTCAAAAGAAGACATCTATGCAGCCAGCAGACACATGAGAAAATGCTCATCACCACTGGTCTTCAGAGAAATGCAAATGAAAACCACAATGAGAGACCATCTCATACCAGTAAGAATGGTGATCATTGAAAAGTCAGGAAACAACAGGTGCTGGAGAGGATGTGGAGAAATAGGAATGCTTTTACACTGTTGGTAGGACTGTAAACTAGTTCAACCATTGTGGAAGACAGTGTGGCGATTCCTCAAGGATCTGGAACTATAAATACCATTTGACCCAGCCATCCCATTACTGGGTACATACCCAAAGGATTATAAATCATGCTGCTATAAAGACACATATACACGTATGTTTATTGTGGTACTATTCACAATAGCAAAGACTTGGAAACAACCGAAATGTCCATCAATGATAGACTGGATTAAGAAAATGTGGCACATATACACCATGGAATACTATGCAGCCATAAAAAAAGATAAGTTCATGTCCTTTGTAGGGACATGGATGAAGCTGGAAACTTCTGAGCAAACTATCGCAAGGACAGAAAACCAAACACTGCATGTTCTCACTTATAAGTGGGAAGTGAACAATGAGAACACTTGGGCACAGGTTGGGGAACATCACACAATGGGGCCTGTCGTGGGGTGAGGGGAGGGGGGAGGGATAGCATTAGGAGAAATACCTAATGTAAATGACGAGTTAATGGGTGCAGCACACCAACATGGCACAGGTATACATATGTAACAAACCTGTATACGGTGCACATGTACCCTAGAACTTAGGTATAAAAAAAAAAATTAAAAAGTAAAAAAAAAAAAAAAAAAGTCAAGGCACAGTGGTATGCACCTGTATGTAGTTCCAGCACCTCAGGAGGCTGATGTGGGAGTATTGCTTGATCCCAGGCAGTCAAGGCTGCAGTGAACCATAAGTGTACCACTGCACTGCAGCCTAGACCACAGGGCAAGATGCTGCCTCAAAGAAAAAAAAAATTAAGGCCGGGTACAATGGCTCATGCCTGTAATCCTAGCACTTTGGGAGGCCAAGGTGGGTGGATCACTTGAGGCCAGGAGTTCGAGACCAGCCTGGCCAACATAGAGAAACCCATCTCTACCAAAAAAACTCACAAAAAACTAGCAGGGCGTGGTGGTGCATGCCTGTAGTCCCAGTTGCTTGGGAGGCTGAGGCACAAGAATTGCTTATACCCGGGAGGCGCAGGTTGCAGCATGCTGCGATTGCACCACTGCACTCCAGCCTGGGCAACACAGCAAGGCGCAGTCGCAAAAAAAAAATTGAAATGTGACAATTACAGCATAAAGGTTAGGAAAGGTAAGATGGAAGTATACCACTATAAGGTACTTTAATACTATATGTGAAAGCAAACTGTAATGAAAGATGTGCACTATAAATCCTAATGCAACCATTAAAGTAAGACAAAAAGAGAGAGATTAAGCCAACAAAAAGGACAAAAACACAGAATTAACCCAAAAGAGGGCAGGAGAGAGAAAAGAGAATGAAGAACACATGAGAGAAATGGAAAACAAATACCAGGATTATGAAATCAAACCTAACTATACTGCTAACTGGAACGGTATAAACATTCCAGTTAAAAGGGAGACACTGTCAGGCTGGACAAAAAATAAGACTCAACTATGTTGTCTGTAAGAAATGCACTTTAAAAGATAAAAACATAAATAGGTTAGAAGTGAAAGGGAGGAAAAAGATATAACATGATATCAATAATCAAAAGAAAGTTGGATTAACTATATTAATATTAGACAGTAAATTTAAGACTAAAGTATATTACCAGGGATACATATTTCATAATGAAAAACAGGCCAAATAATCAACCTTGCACCTTATGCACCTAACAAAAGATTTCAACGTAAGTAAAAACTAATAGAATATGGGAGATGAATATACCAATTCACAATTATAATGAGAGAAAGATCTCTGCAAAGTCCCCATATCTAGAAATTAAACAACAGACATTTAAATAATCCGTGATTCAAATAAGTAGTTAAAAGAGAAACTAGAGAGTATTTCAAAGTGAATGAAAATGACAATATGTGATGCAGCCAAATTAAGCCTTAGAAATGTATAGCACTAAGCACGCACCTATAGTAGAAAAAAAGTGACAAATCAATAAATTACTCTTCTCCCTTAACAAACAAACTAAAAGAATAAGGCAAAGTAGTGGGAGGCAGAATAAAGAGAACAACAACAAAGGAAACCCAAAGAAGGAACAAAAGGCAATAATAAAGAACAAATAAAAATCAACCTGGCTTAGCTTTCCCAGAAAAGGTATGAGAAGTCAATGAAGCAATAACTACAAAATATTTTGTTTTGAAAAATATTACACCAAATGAGTTGTCATTTATGTAAAAGCAATAGGAGGTAAATAAAAGCTCAAGAAGGGATGCATTTTAAGTCCTTCCTGTAAAAAAAAAAGTTTGATGATAAAATGGAGCCAATCAAGGGATAATCAAAATTAACAATAAAGGAATGGGAAAACTGTTACAAAGTAGTTGATGATAAGCATTTATCTCATTTAAATATAGAATTAAGACTACAAAAATTATAGTTACAGAATAAAATGAAAACATTTAAACATTGAAAAATATTAAAAAAAAAAAGTAAAATGTAACTACCAAAATTCATGATGAAACATAGTGCTAATTTTACCTAGCCTTTATGCTATCATTGCCACATTTTATTTTTTTTTACATTTTCCATAGCAGATTAATACACCTTAAAAAGGAAATACAAGCCAGGTGCAGTGGCTTACACCTGTAGCCCCAGCTACTCGGGAGGGTGAGATAGGAGGATCGCCTGAGCCCAGAATTTCAAGGCTGCAGTGAGCTGTGATCACACCACTGCACTCCAGCCTGGGAAACAGAGCAAGACCTTATCTACAAAAAAATCAAAAGTAAAAATAAAAGTTAAGAATATAAAAGAAGGAAATACATAATGTAGAAAAATTAATGGCTCCAATGTACTATTCTTTTCATAAGCCTTTCTTGAATAAGTCTTACAGGTCTAATTTAAGAAAT
The DNA here is from genome assembly GCF_001698545.2 of Rhinopithecus bieti. NCBI lineage: Eukaryota > Metazoa > Chordata > Mammalia > Primates > Cercopithecidae > Rhinopithecus > Rhinopithecus bieti. Next base: position 93,016 of record NW_016816204.1, read on the forward strand.
ATTATTTTCCTTTTCTTTCTTTTTTTTTTTTTTGAGACAGGATTTTGCTCTGTCGCCTAGGCTGGAGTATAGTGGTACAATTATAGCTCAATGTAACTTCTAATTCCTAGGCTCAAGTAATCCTCCTGCCTCAGTCTCCCAAGTAGCTAGATCTACAGGTGAGTGCCACTATGCATCGCTAATTTAAAAGAATCTTTTTTTTGGCACAGATGGGGTCTCACTATGTTGCCCAAGCTGGACTCAATCTCCTGGCCAAAAGCAATCCACTGGCTTTGGCCTCCCAAAGCACTGGGACTATAGGCATAAACCACCATGCCTAGTCAGGAAATACTATTTAAGTGAGGAAAAACAGATACATCCCTTAGATAATTCTAAGGTGAAGAGAACCTGAGACTTATGTTTTCAAAAACATAATTACCTAGTCACCATAACCAGTAGTCAATAATTACCTGCTAACAAAGAATCTGAGAAGTTGGTTTAAACATGGAAAAACTGAGTTTACATGGCATAAAATGAAACATTTATTATGAAAGATAAAAAATAAATTTTAAAAGATCTTGACACTGTATTTAAACCCAAAGAGGATGCTGGTGTATCCATATTCAATTTTAGCTTTTCAATCAGGAAGGTTTCCAGTGTGAACTTACTCAGTGAATTATATGGTAAAGAAAATGAAGAAGAAGGTTTGCAATTTTCTTAATATTCATTAAACACTGCTAGTTTAGAGACTAGTGTGAAGAAGTAGAGCTGAGTACGTAGATCTGGTTTAGCTTATGTGATGCAGACAGATGTTTTAGTTACAGAAATTTGTTTAATAGATAAACTGAGTTGCTTCCTTAGATCAAAATCATTTTAGAATTAAAGAGCCCCAGAACTTTAACTTCTTAAACCTCATTAGTTTATGATGATAATGTAATGAGACTGCTGACCTCATAGAACCAGAAAGTATGGGGCAGCCCATTTAATTTATGGTTTGACCATATGCTAAGAAAAAACTAGACTAGACTACATCTCATTTCAGGATGCTCTGAAATCAAAGGGAATTACAGATTTGTAAAACCTGCAGTGTCTTTGTGGAAATAACATTATATTTCAAAAGGAAGTTCACAGATTTCAGTGAATACGAATTATGCTCTTAATCACCAAGAAAATATTTGTTAAATGTTCACTAAGAATATACAGCATCCCAGGTATCCAATATGAGTCTACTATTTTCAGAACTATTTTGGAATAAGCCAAGCTGTGAGAAGAGTATAGATTTATCTGGCAACGTAAGAGATCATTCTTTTTATGAAACTGCTGAAACAGAAGCTACAAGCTAACACCTGCATCACAGATAACAACTGAAATCCATTTTGTTATTTCTTCTAGCTGAATACACCACCCAAATGTCAAAAATAATCCCATTTGCCTTATTAATAATTAGACCAAAGCTGATCACTTCACACTGTACAAAATTGCACATTAGGTATAAATATTTAACACTACTATAAAACTCCATTCACCCAAATATGGCTAGATACAATATAGTGCATAAATGCTAAAACTATAAGTTGTCTGCAAGTTGAACCTATACTTTCATAAAAGTTCCATTCACCCAAAGTTGACCAGACGTGTTATACTGTATAATCATTATAACTATGAGTTGTTTGCAAGTTGGCTCACAATTCAGGATTGAACAAATATAAACTGAAACACAGAAGACTGTAATTGTCAAGTTAAATATACTTTTTCATCAGAATACACTGTCTTAGTTCATAGTCAACAAATATACATAAATTATGCCAAACTCTAAACATGGTGCTTTTTGATAATCAGACTTTCACGTGTAAGATGGTTTGAAATAGTACATAAATCCCCCCTAAAGAATCACACTACAAAATATATAGTAACAAGATTTGAAAAATGGAATGAACATGAGACCAATTTGAGAAGTAAAATGAAATGGAAATAATAAAGGGGAAAAAATATTTAATCCTTGAAATGTTTTTCTCACATAGTGGCAGAAAAGATAGCATAACTTTCCATTATATAATCTTCTCAATGTAAGCATTTATTTGACAGTTATAAAGGGGTAGGATCTGGTATACAGAGGAATCAATAACAATGTTGTAAAGCCTAGAACAGTGCACATAAACATGCTGTAGGAGACATTAACATTAGACTGAAAGAAATAATTATATTTTCAATAAACATGTTCCTATTAGTAGGATAATCAATTTTTACGCATCTTACCAGCTATTTCACACAGCTCAGGTAGTGAAATGGCAGCAGCTGTTATACCAAATCCATATATTACACTCATATGAGATGCTTTTAATTTTTCATAGGTATCTACTTATTTGTGTATAGCCACATTTAACACATATTAAATAAAACAAGGTAATCATGGGGTGATTAATTCAGAAGAATTTTGGTACAGTCCTATTTTAGAAATAAATTCTTAACCAATTATTTTATGTCAGAAGACTTAATAATTCAAATAACACCCTGCCCTTATTCCCAGATTTAAGAGATTTGTCAAGATTAATGTTTTTGAAATATTAAATTAAGAGGTGTCATGGTAATTACTATGGAATAAATAGCAATTAAGTTTTTTAGGCAAATCAGCTCAAACTATTTGGAGTATATATATATACTACTAATATTTTTCTGCACAATGCAAGTTGCCTACAAATGTAAGATGTAAGTTTGTAGAATTATTTTAAAATATATTAGGAAACTGATTTAATATAGAATTCTGCACTTGGTTGGGAAGCACCTATGCATAATATATCCAAAAATAGGTAGACATGAAGATTAATAATACAAATTATGTTACCCATAGAAAGATAATTATTTCTGTTCTATACTCACAATAGTGAATCTAACATATGCTTTGAGATAGGTAAATAATTTGCACGGTAAATAAAAGATAATTACTTTAAAATATATATCAGACAACAACTATAATCCATCATGTAAATATGTACCAGAGATTTGAATTAGGTAAGTACTTACTGCTATATAACAAACTCTTGCTTTTCTACCAACATCCAGTTTTCTCCAGATCAAGATGTTTTCCTTTTATAACAATTGGCAGCAGCAAGATTAGCTACGAGGGACCTAAAACAACCAAAGAATAAGCAAGTAATATTATAGCCAAACTTAGCATATATTTCTATAGATAGTTATCAATATTTTTTGCAAATTTTACAATTTACAGTTTAATTAATTCTTCAAAACTAATGTTATTGATTTTTAAATAAATATAAATACAATTTTGTTTTGAGAACTTTCTGAGGCATCTATGATAATTTTGTTCTAAACAACACCTGGTATTCTGAGAAAGAAATTGGCATTTAAGTTGCCTTTTGATAGTAAAATAGGACCTACTTTTACACCTTAATAGTTCAAAATGCAGTTAAGAAATAAAGCTAACTCATTATATAAAAGAAATCTATGCAACTAAAACATTTTTTATAGTAGAAAATATCTTGATAAAATAAATATCAACATACTATAATTGTCTATTTAATCGAAGGCTTTAAAAGTCAAATATGGAATTAATGTCACAAAAGACGCTTACAAATGTAGACCATATTCACTAAGAGGAATTAATTTGTAAACCATTATATTCTAAGGACTGAAATCAATTAGAATTGTTTTCTATAGTTGTAAAGTCCCTTGACTGGTCCAATTTTAGAAATGGAATATCTAAGCAGGATACTGCATTTAAAATCTTGCTACAGGTGGGTGCAGTAACTCAAAGTTGAAATCCCAGCTCTTTCAGAGGCCAAGGTGGGAGGATTGCTTGATACCAGGAATTTCAGGTCAGCCTGGGCAACACAGCCAGATCCCATCTCTACAAAATAATTTTCAAAATTAGCTGGGGGTAGTGGTGCACACTTATAGTCCTAAGGACTCAGGAAGCTGAGGTGGGAGGATTGCTTGAGCCCAGGAGTTTGAGGCTGCAATGAGCTATGATCATGCCACCTGCACTCTAGCCTGGGCAACAAGGCAAAACCACATCTCTAAAAAACAAAAAATGAATAAATAAAAAATAAAATCCTGCTACAAGTGTCACTTGGCTTGTTTAATTAAAAATAAATACAATAATTATTTACATTATAAAATAATAAAATACTTTCCTTCCTCATACTGCTTCAGAATTTAAAAAATTACTTGCCAATTTTTCTCTTTTCTTATTAAATTGTAACAGTTATAGCTTATAAAAAAATCTTATCATTTCAGACTTTGGTAAAATGTTCGATTACACTGTTAAAAAAAAAAAAATCTCAATTCTCTTCCAAAACGTCTTTCCACTCATCCATCTGCCAATTTACTACTAAAGGATACATCTGTTTATGTTCAAGTAAACGAAGGAAGGAAAGAGTAATATGCATCAACATATCCAAATACAAAATAACTATATTACAAACTTAAGAAAATTTAGACCTAATTTATAAAAATATTTTAGTAATTGTGACTTTAGGAAAATTTTGACAAAATGGCTACTAAATAAAAGCAAACACTTCTGGTACCAGATACTAAACTCTATTTTGATAATACAATGACTTTTGATGGAAAACTACAGTTTCTCCAAAAGAAAATAAAAGATTCCTTTTTTATTTTTTTGAGATGGAGTTTCGTTCTTGTCGCCTAGGCTGGAGAGCAATGGCTCCGTCTTGGCTCACTGCAACCTCTACCTCCAGGTTCAAGCAATTCTCTTGCCTCAGTCTCCCAAGTAGCTGGGATTACAAGTGCCCGCCACAACACTTGGCTAGTTTTTTTGTATTTTTAGTAGAGGTGGGGTTTCATCATGTTGGCCAGGCTGGTCTCGAACTCCTGGCCTCAAATGATCCACCTGCCTTGGCCTCCCAAAGTGCTGGGATTACAGGCATGATCCACCACGCCTGACCAGAAAAATATGAGTATTCTTATTATCCCAATGTATTTGATTCTGACTTTGAAGAGGAAGAACCTGGATCAAGAAAGATACTGAATTACCCAAACACTTCGATTTCTGAAATTTTTTGTTTTATTTTTTGTTTTTGAGACAGGGGCTCACTCTTTTGCCCAGACTGAAGTACAGTGGGTGGCACAACCGCAGTCCACCGCAGCCTCAACCTCCGGGGCTCAAGCGATCCTTCCACCTCAGCCTCTCGAGCAGCTGGGACCGCAGGTACATGCCACCATCCCCAACTAATTTTTGTATTTTTTGTAGAGATGGAGTTTTGCCATGTTGCCCAGGCTGGTCTTAAACTCCTGAGCTCAAGTGATCAGCCTGCTTTGGCCCCCTAAAGTGTTAGGATTACAAGGTGTGACCACCATGCCTGGCCAATTTCTGAGTTTTTGATAGTGGCAGCAAAGGTTACCGGACCTATCCAAAACAATTGATCCAACTGTATTAGCGTCCAGAATTTAGATAATGATTTAGATACTGAAGATTTCTCCCCAATTTTTGATTCCCATATCATCTGAACAATATCACTATAACTATCAAATTAGTATAAAAGTTAAGTTTTTGACATCTAGGAGATCTTATATTATCATAACTGTTCTCTCTCTCTTTGTTGTTGTTTTGTTTTGAGAATCTTGCTCTGTTGCCCAGGGTGGAGTGCAGTAGTGCAATCTCGGCTCACTCCACCTCCCGGGTTCAAGCAATTCTCCTGCCTTAGTCTCCCGAGTAGCTGGGATTACAGGTGCACACCTGGCTAATTTTTGTATTTTTAGTAGAGACAGAATTTCACCATGTTGGCCAGGCTGGTCTCGAACTCCTGACCTCAGGTGATCCACCCGACTCGGCCTCCCAAAGTGCTGGGATTACAGGCATGAGCCACCGCACCCAGACATAACTGTTCTTTAAGACAGCAATTTAGCATACCAAAACAATTTAGTAATATTACTGTAGCCTAAGTGATCTCAGAAGAAAATCTGACCTACTTCTCACGAATGGTAAAACTTTGCACCTACAGATTAAGGCTGGCCTTGGGAAAACTAAGGGCAAAGGTCTAAACAAGCATATTTCAACACTTTTAGTTTTTTTTTTTAATCTCTGAATCCTGTATTTCAATGTTTACTGAAGACTTAAAATCATGAAGTTCTCCTGTATATAAAAAACAAAATTAAAGGAAAAGTCTGAAAATGCCTTACATACCCCAATAATTTTTGAATGCTGTATTTTGGTTATTCAGTAAATATTGTGCTTATTGATCCCCAGTCTCCAGAATAGTCCATTCCTTAATATACCTCTGCTGAAGGTCAAGTAGTGAGCAATAAAATGGGTAAATAGAAGAAATGGAGCAAGATGGCAGTGGAGAGGAGGAAGGAAATAAAGGAGGATGAAGAGAGAAAAAAGAAAGGAAGGGAAGATGGGAAAAGAAAGGAGATAGGGAATGGAGGAGGACAGACTACATATTTCCAACTATAAGTAACACAAAATTTCTAGTGAATCACTATTTAAAAAGAGGTCATCTTTGATTATTCCAGCAATATAATAATTGGTAGGGCAGTTATTTTGTTTTTCCCTTGCAAAGGGGAAAAAAGCCTGTGCTGATATGGTAATAATGTTAGCAAAGCATGAATACATTGAAGGAGTATCTCCATTTGGGAACAAAGGAACAATCAACCAATACATGGAGGGGCCTGAGAGAGAGATTTCAAGTTCATATAAAGAATACTTTTCTAATAAGTAAGGGTATATAGAAATATACTTGGTTGTTTCGTTAGTGGTATATTACCCATGACTGAGTTTATTTAATATGAATGAATTACTATTTGCCAGAAATGGTTTAGATGATCATTTAGATAACTAAGTCATATGAGCCTGAATGTAATGTTGTATTTTATATACATAAAATACATACACACACATACACACACACTCACTCTCTCTCTGTGTGTCTCTCATTCTAATATTCCAACCTCAGGATATGGTGAAAAGAATATTCTTTCTAATTCAAGTTTCGCAACAAATTAGCTACAAGGCATTGAGCAAGCTATCTGCCTTTTCTGATTCTAATTATAAAAAGTAGAGACTGGACTAAATAATCTCAAACTTTTATTCCACATGCCTCATGAATTCAACTGCATGTTTAACAAAAGTAAATTTAAAAACAACACAGGAAAACTGATATAAGGAATAAGCATTTATCAAACATTAAAAGGAATTATAAAGTCAAAATTCCAAATTCACATTGGAATTCAGATTTTACCAGTGTTAAAATAGCCAATTAGTATAGTGCTTCCCTTGGAATTACACTGACCTGTTGTCACCAGTGATGCATGCAGCACAAGTTCCCGTGGGCTGCTCATTCTGCTCATAGTAATGAGCATCTACATGGGCTTCAGCAGCTTTTCTCTTCAGGATTTCCCCAAATTTATCTATCCCAATGCATCCAAAAAATGTTGCTGCTTTGTGTGGCTGTTGAATCATCCACTGTAAAACAGGAACATAAATAATTTAATGGGTCAAAAAAATGGTACACATAGTTCAGTATTCTGCCACGGATAGTGATGTGAAAAGAATGCTTTGTGAGAAACTGTGACTGTTATGAATGGAATTTCAATTCTGTGCTATCACGATAAAAAAAAAAACTTAATATAACAACCATGTAATATCTTATACTGCATTGGGGAGAGAAATTAAGTACATAGAGTGGTTAAGGATTCAGCAGCTAAAATCATTCAGACCTTAAGACAAATGCTGGCCTGATATAGGAAAATAATAGTGGGTCCCAATATAAGAAGTCTAGCATTGTCATAAAAAGAGCAGAATCCATCTTGATTGCAGACTGTCTGGGTTCAAATCTTGCTTCTGCCACTTACTAACTGCATGAGTTAGAGCATGTTAGAGCATATCACTTAACATTTCTCACTTCACTCATGTTTAAAGTGGAGATATAATTACAAATACATCTCATAAGGTCGTTGAGGATTAATTGAAATGATGTAAATTAATGTACATGCATTGCTGAGCATGGTACCCAGCACATAGTAAACAACATATATTAGCTGTGGCTGTTACTATGATTGTCATACTTATTGTAGTAATTCATACATAAATTAAGCTAAAACATGCTCGTATCTAAAAAATTATTCTAAAAATTCAGAAATAGTGTTATAGTTCTAATTACAAATATCTCATTTTTTCATTAAAGTAATTATTACAAATTTTAATGACAATGGACTTCTTGTAAGATGCATACGTTTCACAGATTTGAACTCTTTCATAATTAGCTCAAATTCCTGAGGGTTCTTTTTTTTTTTTTTTTGAGACGGAGTCTCGCTCTGTCGCCCGGGCTGGAGTGCAGTGGCCAGATCTCAGCTCACTGCAAGCTCCGCCTCCCGGGTTTACCCCATTCTCCTGCCTCAGCCTCCCGAGTAGCTGGGACTACAGGCGCCCGCCACTTCGCCCGGCTAGATTTTTTGTATTTTTTTTAGTAGAGACGGGGTTTCACCGTGTTAGCCAGGATGGTCTGGATCTCCTGACCTCGTGATCCACCCGTCTCGGCCTCCCAAAGTGCTGGGATTACAGGCTTGAGCCACCGCGCCCGGCCGGGTTCTAATATTCTTTAGTGATTCCATAGCTAACACCTATTTGGTTTTGAACACTTAGAGGTAGCAAAATAACCTACAAATAATCTACATACAAAGTCAAAAGACATCAAGATAAATTTTTATAAAATCTGTTCTTGAATATTTGGAATAGAAAAGAAATACATGCATATTTGAGAGGTAAAAGGATGAGGAGAGGACAAAAATAACAAAGATAAAACTGTAGGAATGAGATATAGTAACAGCTTGATGACCAGCAATCCCAATTCTAGAGACTCATCCACAATATAAAACAACATGTAAGTATTGAGATGTTATTTGTAATGCAAAATGTTGGAAACAAACTAGAAGTCCACCCGTAGAAGATCAGTCGATTAAATTATGATATATCCATATAATGGAATACCACACAGCCATTCAAAAACCCCAACAAAACAATGGAAAACAAGGAAAAGCTCTATGGAACACTCCATCTATATAAAGTAATTTCCAGGATATTTTGTTAACTTTAAAAAAAATCAAGTCTCAAAGGTATAAAAGCTTTGTTTAAAAAAGAATAAAACTTAATAATATATATTATTTTCAAATATAGGGGGATAGCTTCAGGACACTGGATTTAGCAATGATTTCATAAATATCGCACAAACGCACAGACAACAAAAACAAAAATAGATAAACGTTATTATATCAAGCTTAACTTCTGCATGGCAAAGGAGGCAACCAACAGAGTGAAAAGGCAACTTATTTCCAAACCATATATCCAATGAAAGGTTAATATCCAGAATATATAACAAACTTCTAAATGAACAATAAAAATACAAATAACATGATCTTAAAATGGGCAAAGGATTTGAATAGACATTTCTCCAAAAATGATATACAAATGGCCAATAAGCACAAGAAAAAATGTTCAACATCAGTAATCATCAGGGAAATCAAAATTACAATGAGATATCACTTCACACTGATCAGGACGGTCACTACCGAAAACACAGAAAACAAAAAATGCTGGCAAAATGTGGAGAAGTGAATGAACCCTTGTGCAGCGTTGGTGGAAATGTAATATGGTGCAGCCACTACGAAAACAGTATGGAGGTTCCTAAAAGAAATATTAAAAATTAAATTAACAAACAATCAAGCAACCTCAATTCTGGGTATACAGTCAAAAGAATTCAAAGCAGGATCTCAAAGAGATATCTGCATGTCCATGTTCACTGCAGCAACATTCATAAATGCCAAGAGGTACAAGCAATCCAGGCGTCCATCAACAATTAAAGGATAAAGAAACAAAAGAAGGAAATCCTGTCACATGCTACAACATAGATGAACATCAAGAACTTGCTAAGTTAAATAAGGTCTGTCACAAAAAAGACACATATTGTATGATTCCATTCATAGGAAGTATCTGAAGTAGTCAAAATCATAGAAACGTAAGTAGAAAGTTGGTTACCAAGGACTTGAGGGAGGGAAGTCGGAGAATTAGAGTTTAGCGGGTACAGAGTTTCAGTGTTGCAAGATGAAAAAGTTCTAGAGGTCAACTATGTAACAACATACATATACTAATTGGTACATTTAAAAATGATTAAGATGTTAAAGTTAACGTTATGGTTTTTATTACATAAAAGAGAATGTATGTGTATGTATATATGTGTGTACGTGTGTGTGTATATATATATTTTCTTGCCTCGAATTCCTGAATTCAACAGATCCTACCAGCTCAGTCTTCTGAGTAGTCGGGACTACAGGTGAAAGCCACCTCACTCAGCCATATATATTCTTTTAGTATAGATACTATACTATATACATACATTAGAATGTATATATAATTTTGTGTTTGCTAATTTTATAAAAAGAAACACAGAAAGAATAAACTAGAAATGAAAAATGATTTTCTATGAGAGTGACTGGGAAAGGAGTAGAGGAATAGGAATAGAAGAGTTCTCTGAATATAGCATTACATTCAAATTTGACTTCTTTTGAAACGTGAAAATTTTGCATTTTCAAATAATAAAATTTAATTTGAATTTTGAATTCCATTAGAAGAAAACAAATTATGAAGTTGAATATAACAAGAATGAAAATCAAAGAAGATATCAAATTGTAACATAAGTACATAGAAAAAATAATGTAAATAATTTTTCAGTATGCTCTTATAATACAGTCTTGATGGAATATATTATAAGGAACAAAAACAACAAATAAACTTTACTTAGTAAGTTTATTATTGGTTATGTTATTGGTTAAACTATTTTGTGTGTACTGTAGGATAGAGCAAATGAATATAAAGTTGATGCTGTTGGGAACTAGGTTTCCTGAACATGATACGGAAAATACAAATATGAAATGGGGAAAGGGAAGAAGGTTCTATGCAAGAAACCTGAGGGATGCTATCTTAATCATTATCAATTAGCATTATCAATAAAGCCATAAACTTTATGATGTGATGCAATGGGAAATACACAGTGTCACTTACATACTATTATTGCTTAAAATAATGAGAATAAGTCCACAAGGTGGCACATATTACAATCAACTGGGTTGGACCCTTAAAAGAAGAAAATGCCTTGACCAAAAAGATGAGAGGAAAGTATATTAAAGAAACAGTACTAATACATGTAATGTGTGATTCTTATTGGATCCTGGACTGAGAGTAAAATTAAACAGCTATCAAGGACACTATCAGAATAACTGCTACATCTGGAATCTTGATCATACATCAGAAAACAGTACCAATGCTTATTTTTATGAATAAGGAATAAATACTTCAAAATGATTCTGAGGAAAATATACACACATATATTTATTTAAAGAGAGAACACAAATGTGTTGAAATGTTAACAACTGGTGATCAATGTTGTTAGATCAAAGGGTATAGAAAAGTTCATTTTACTATTCTGTAAGTTAGAAAATGTTCAAAATTAAAAGGTGGGACAAACATACTGTAGCTAAACCATTCCTTTAAAGAATAACAATAATTTAAACTTAATTTATTCCATTTTGGATATTATCACTCCATTTATCAAAATGAGTAAATAACATGAAGTAGTTAATATTATAAAATGTCTCAGTATAAATGCCTAACTTAAAATACTTTATTCTACAATTAAAGTATAAATTTAACAGAGAATTTCTAGGTGTTATTAAACTTAGTGAAAGTATAAATTTAGCAGAAAATTTCTATGTTATTCTATAATTTACTTTTATTTATCTATAAGGTATGATTAAATGATCAATCATGTCTATAATATATAGCAAAATAAGTAAAACCAGAGCCAATAGCAACTTTTACTACGATTACTTAAATAATTTGTCATCAAAATAATAGCAAACTTTGTTCAGTGAAAATAAAGTCATTATTATATAATTTAGCCTAGTTATAATCAGAGAGTCTACATGTTCAAACTACAGTATGAAATAAGGGCTATATCAACTCACGGTCAGGCTTAAACCTGATTTACTAACTACTCCATAATCAGGATTTAAATGAATTGAAATATTTCCATTACAAATAAATATTATTTGAACCCGCGAGGCAAAAATTGATAAATAGTAGAAATATTCAGCAGCTTTGCTATCCTTTTAGTATCGAATATTTCAACATGAGAAACTGCCTGACATTCTATTTCTGGTATTCAGATATTGACAAAATGTGAGAACTTTGCTTTTGATCACTGATTTCCACTCAAAAGTCATTCTAAAACCAGAGTTTAACAAGCCTAAACATACAGGTTTTTAACAGCCATTAAAAAAAAGAAGCCATGTTAACTGCTTCAAAGCATTTAATAATCTGAGTAAAGATGTTATAATTGAGAATGAAATAGATTTTTAAAAACCACTTTAGGAAAATTTAATAAGTAATTTGCAAAGATTTCTGTTAAAATTTTAGTACATCTGTAAGCATCTAAAACATAATGTTTCACCAACATGTAACTAATCTATTTCCTACCATTTTGATACTCAATCAACACACATTTAATGCATGTCTGCCAGGGAATAAAAATAAAAAAATGATGATATTCCTAATACAAAGTCACAACTACTAGATTTTGATTCTCCAGGATGGAGATTCAACCTTGTTTATAACCTTTGATTATGTTCCTTCTTTTAGCTAAAATAAACTGCCCACCTTCCCTTGGTTCATAAATGTACAGTACACCTTAAAAACTTTAACTTCTGCTCTGGCCATAAGTGATTAGCAGGGTCTGGAATTACTATTGCACTGTAAACTAGAAAACCAGGAGGAAACACCTACAGTATTTTCAGACATTGAATAACAGGCATGGTAGGACTGTGATCTCTGATAGGAAAGAAACAAGGTGTGCCCTGACATCATGCAGGCTCTCTGCCAGGAGGTAAGTTCCACACCATGGAGAGGGAGAAAGAAGGCAAATAGAGCCTGGCATTCTCACTAAAACGAGGGGACAGAGATAAGTATTCAAGGAGAGCCAGAAGACTAGAAATTGTGAAAAAGATTTTCAGAGAAGAATGAGTTGAAATCTACAGAGTAACCCTTGAGGCTATGGCTGGATACCAACCTGTGTATGTTTAAGTAATATATGTAAAATCATAAGGAATCCACATAAATGCTCTAGAATTAAAAGTAAGTTAATCAAGGTCTCAGACCTTAAAATGAATATATAAAAATCTAATGTAGTTCTATAAATTTTCAAAGAAGAGTTGAAAATTAAAATTAAGAAAACAATATTTACAATACCACCAAAATTGAAATATGTAGGAACACATTTAACCAAATATGTGCAAGACATATACATAGAATACTACAAAAGATTGCTGAGGAAAAATAACAATTTATATAAACAAAGAGCTATATTACGTACATGGATTTGAAAACTCAATATTCTTAAGACATTAATTCTCCCCAAATTGATTCATAAGTTCAATGAAATCCCAACCAAACTCTCAATGGATTTCTGAGGATATCAAAAAGTTGATTCTATAATCAATATTAAAGTAAAAGGAACTAGAATAGCTAAAGACTAGGAGGTATGTGGGTGTGAGAAAAACTAACACTGTTAAATGTCAATTTCTTCAAATATAAAATGTGGATAACATAACCTATGATCTTTTAAGGATGTAGTAAGAATTAGAAATTTACAAACAGGCCGGTAGCAGTGGCTCACGCCTGTAATCCCAACACTTTGGGAGGCCGAGGCAGGCAGATCACCTGAGGTCAGGAGTTCAAGACCAGCCTGACCAAAATGGAGAAACTCTGTCTCTAAAAATATAAAAAATTAGCCAGGCGTGGTGGCGCATGCCTGTAATCCCAGCTACTCAGGAGGCTGAGGTAAGAAGAATCACTCGAACCCGGGAGGCAGAGGTTGCGGTGAGCTGAGATTGCGCCACTGCACCTCAGCCTGGGCAATAAGAGTGAAACTCCCCTCAAGAAAAAAGAAAGAAAAGAAGAAAGGAAAGGACAGGACAGGACAGGACAGGACAGGAGGAAGGAAAGAAGGAAAGAAGGAAAGAAGGAAGGAAGGAAGGAAGGAAGGAAGGAAGGAAGGAAGGAAGGAAGGAAGGAAGG
>NW_016816204.1:107229-112152 GCF_001698545.2 Rhinopithecus bieti
CTAAATAAATAAAAAAGAAATAAAAGAAATTGACTAATAACCCATGCAGTTTAGTATACTATGGGGTTTCTATTATTATATTTGCATCACTTTTATACAAAGAAGGAAAGGGCTCTCATTATACTTTAAGTAACTATACCTAACTGGAGGAATAGGAAAACCACAGCCACTATTGGTAACTTCAAATAAATACTTCAATTAGTTTAACTTAAACAGCAATAGTAAAAAAGCATATTACTAGAAAATACCATGAGAGAGATTAATTGCAGTGGAGGGGAGGGGATGAGGAAAGGCCTCCAAAGACAGGTAGCAGTATCAACTGGTCTTTGAAGGACAGGTATGATCTTCCAAAATGGTTACAAACTAGAAAGAAAAAAGAGTTGTACAGCATACAGTACATGCCTCCTTTCCTATGTTAGAAATTTTATCATGGTACCCCTAGGATGACAGAAAATCCATTTATTAAATAATTAGTTTCAGCCAAAGGTGTTTATTTCCTAGCAATTTTGTACCTGTTAGACACTGCAAAATTCTCAAACCTTGGAATCAGACTGGTAACCATCACCCTCATTTGTTTCACACTGATTTGGGGGCATTATTTGCTTTTTATCACAGAAATCGTCAAAGATCCAGTTTTGCAGAGTATAATGCCACCAAAAGGAATGTAGTAATCTAATGTTAAAACTGAAATACGAAGCTGGGTGCAGTGGCTCACACCTGTAATCCCAGCACTTTGGAAGGCCAAGGTGGGTGGATCGCGAGGTCAGGAGTTCAAGATCAGCCTGACCAACATGGTGAAACCCCATCTCTACTAAAAAATATGATAATTACCTGGGCATGGTGGCATGCGCCTGTAATCCCAGCTACTCAGGAGGCTGAGGCAGGAGAATTGCTTGAACTCGGGAGGCGGAGGTTGCAGTGAGCCAAGATCACGCCACTGCACTCCAGCCTGGGTGACACAGCGAGACTCTATCTCAAACAAAACAAAACAAAAACTGAAATATCTAGAGCTAGTGGTTCATGCTGCGTCTGATAGATGTCACTGTGTTTACCCTGAAAATTTGAAATACCCTGAAGACTCTCTGTGTGTTTGCTACAGCACCCTAAGGGGACTTAGTGCACAGATTGGGAAACAAGAATATAATATTAACAAAAACAATGAAAAACAGAAATAAAAGACTATTAGGAGTATAGTGACAGAGCAACTATATGGGAGAGAAGAGACAATTGGGAAAGGTAGATGTAGGCCAGATCATTAAATACCACTTCAAGAAATTTACGGAACATTCTGAGGGTAGAAAGCAACACATGAAGGTTTTCGAGCAAAGAGTATGATGAGAAGAGATGATGGTTCATTAAGGTAAGGAACCAGAAGGAAAAAATTTACTATTGAACTTAAATAAGGCCTAAATAAATGACATATTAAACTTCATAACAAGAGTCTTTAACAACATATGGAAATATTTCTATTAATATTAACTTTACCTTCAAGGCAGATTTCCTTTTTATTACCTAAATGCAATATTTAGGACAATATAACTGACAATGATGCCCAAGAGGCAGTCACTTCTGAGATAATGCCATATGCTTTAATTCAATTCATAATAGAATGATGAAGAATGACACCTAGATACTAAAAGAGTTGCAAGATAAGACAAAGACATGAAATTTTATACAGAAAACTCAATGAGGCATCTCAGAAAAACTGTAAAGCACAACTAAAAGAAATTAAACGTCAAAACTGAGAAATAGCAACAAGCAGACTGCAAAGGATGATGAGGAAATCGAAACTGAAATAGATTGATTAGGAAAATAGCAAATATCACATAACTTACAGGATAGATTCTCAGATGATTACAATACCACCAAGTGAGACAGGGTAAAACACAAGATTTTCATAAATATTAATAATTCATTCTCACTGAATAACTAGTATGTTATGCTTCTTTCCTTAAAAAACTGCTCCATTGCCCCTGCTGGCAAGTATCCTATGAATAAAAATCAATTTCTAATAATCCTATTCTTTCCCCTAAATAGTTCTACTGTTATTTTTGTTAGTAAATATCTGTTAACATTCTCAGAACAGATTTGGGGAATATTAGGCCTAGCAGACAAAAATAAACGTTAGACTCAGGTATATAAGTTCATCCAGCCATGTGTTGGTAAACAAGCTACTCTTTCAGAGATTATGTTTCTTGTGGAATTATTGTGAGGATTGAATAGGATAATGTAAGCAAAGTGTTCAAGGCACTGCCTATTGCAGAATGCAGATGATGATGACAACAGTGCCCTGAGACTATGATAAAATGAAGAATTTTTAGTGTATATTCATTCAATTCATTCCACCAATATTTGTTGCTCACCTATTATTTGTTGGACATTATTGTAATTAATAATGGATAAAGAAGTCTTCTCTATCTCTTTTGTAGGCTTCTTTCCTTCTTCCCATCCCTTAGCGTTTCTCAGGCCTGGATTCCCCGGTTACCTACAATTCTCACCCTATATACTTTCTCTGGATATGATCTAATCTACTCTCATGGTTTCAATTATCATCTATATGCTGAGACCCCCTCATTTTTAGCTTATACTTGTCTTCATATGACTGATCTGAATATCCAAATACCTACTCAACCCTATTTTGCCTATTAAATTGACGCATTTTTACTCCTGTCTCTATTAACACCACTTTAGTACAGGCCACCATCTACTCTCAATTAGACTACTATAAAAGTCTATTTTTTAAAAATGTATTGAGATATATTCATATAACCATACAATTTGCCACTTTAAAATGTACAATTCAGTTGTTTCCTGTTTATTCATATAGCTGTGCAACCATCAGCACTAACTCCAGAATATTTTCGTTACCTTAAAAAGAAACCTCTACCCAATGGACATCATTTCCCATTCTGTCACTCCATCCTCTCAACCATGCAACCATTTGCAAAAGCTTCTTAAATCATCTCCCTGCTTTTAGTTCTGTTTTTCTCCAATCCACTGCATTTTGAGTGCTCTTCCTAAGATGTCCTTCAATCGTTACTTAAGTATCTTAAGCAAAGTTCAACATAAACAACTTTATGATTGAACCATTAACTTCCTCTCTAAGTTCATCCTAAGCATTAACACTCTTGAATGCAATGTTCCAGTACACTGAATACTTCATTCTGTTTCTGTTTGTTCTTTCTAGCTTCCTACTTAGGTTTCAGGTTTCACTTACTTAGACAAGGTTGTCCTAAACTCTGTTCTGTATGCCCATTGTTATTTATTTTTTATTTTTTTGAGACAGAGTCTTGCTCTGTCACCCAGGCTGGAGAGCAGTGGTGCCATCTCGACTCACCGCAAACCTCTGCCTTCCAGGTTCAAGCAATTCTCCTACCCTAGCCTCCCGAGTAGCTGGGATTACAGGCACACGCCACCACGTCCAGCTAATATTTGCATTTTTAATAGAGATGGGGTTCCACCATGTTGGCCAGGCTGGTCTCGAACTCCTGACCTCAAGTCATTCGCCTTGGCCTCCCAAAGTGCTGGGATTACAGGTGTGAACAACCGTGCCCAGTCTATATGCCTGTGTTTTATGTTGCCTCAACAAACTGTATCATTCCTATCATAGAATTAATTCCACTTAATGGTAATTTGCTGTTCAAGACTGTTCTTGGCGTCTTTAAAAGAGTTGTAGGGTGTGTTTCCAAATCTAGAAGAATGCCTGAGACATTCTATGCAATTAAATAATTGTCAAATAAGTGAACAGGAAAGCCAGGATTCTATCTTCTTAAAACTTACAATTTAAGGGTACATAAAGCTTACACACAAGATATGTTACTATTTATTATAAGAGATTATATATATAATAGGAATTACTGCAGCACATGCAAGTAGCGCCTCAGTCTTTGCAGAGTGGTCAAAGGAGATTTCCTAAGATAAATATGAGAAACTTTATCCAAGCTGACACTTAACTACGACGGAGATCTGGACACACTACCCCAAAATATGGCACTTGACATACTGAAAATTTTAAGCTGAAGGAATTTGAGAACAGCAGGTGCAGGAAGGACTTTCTGATTTCCTCTGAAGCAAATCATAAGACCATCCATGTGAGAGGATGTTTACTATATGCAGAAAAAAAGAACATCCTTATTTCAGAAGATGGAAGGACATGAGATGAATCTAAGCAAACAGGTCTTGCTAAGGTCCCCTCAGTTTACTACTCTTAGTTCATATCCCTTTTTCTCCTATTGCCTTTCCCTTCCACTCTTCATAAAACCTAATGTAAAAACGCCCAGGTTTAACTGTTTCTTCAAGTCTTCATTTCCCTCCATGTTACATAAAACTTAGAATATAAATTAGTGTATTTAATTTTTGTTAATTTGTCTTTTGTTACAAGGGTCTTACAGCAGAGAACTTAGAAGGAAAATATTTTTCCTCCCTCACAACTACAAACAGGAATTAGGGGATATATGAGCCTTAGGTGGGACAGCTAATTTTCAGAGGAAGAATAATGGCAGAGAGGCCGAGAAAGAGGGAAAGAAAGAAAGAGAGAGAGAGAGAGAGACTGACTATTGGAATTAGAAAACTAAAAGTTCAGTATTCCAAAACGTCTTAGAACCAAAATGCATATAATCTCTTATTCAAATCTGTATTCTAAAGATATAGTATTTCCTAAAGTACAGAAGAAAAGTATGCTGAATATACTGTATCTGGAGGTATCATTAACAATATAACCAGTAATAAAGGTTAAAGGTTCAGCATAGAATCTGGCATAAGGTTGGCAGAGAGTAAATTTTATTTTTTATTATTACTGTTGTAAGTATTGTAGCAGTATGACTAACACTGTTATTGTTACTTCTATGTCAAATTGTTAGATACCTAGAATACTAAGAAGGAGTATAAATCTTATTTTCTTTTTTTTTTTTTTTTTTTTTTTTT
>NW_016816204.1:116480-122868 GCF_001698545.2 Rhinopithecus bieti
GTCTCGATCTCCTGACCTTGTGATCCGCCCGTCTCGGCCTCCCAAAGTGCTGGGATTACAGGCTTGAGCCACCGTGCCCGGCCTGAATCTTATTTTCTAAGCTTTGTTAGTCGGCTTGAAGTCCAAGGGCCCCTATCATTGCAGGGTATATGTGGCGTGGGGGGGCGGGATCCAATGAACATCCTGAAATTTTAAGGAAACTTTGATGTGTTTTTCAAGAAAGGATTCACAGATTTCACTGGATGACTAACAGGGTCTAGGCCACTACACCAAGGAGAGGTGAGGGAAGAGTGTAGGCAGAACCCAGATATAGCCAGTGAGGGAGCCTTTTTCTTTTCAAGAAAAGAGCAAAAGATTATAGAACTGCATCAAATTAAACAAGAAACTCATTTAATCCAAAGCTATTTACCAAAATTTTAAAATCCTATTATAATTTTTAAAAAATTGTATTACTGAAACTTTCACTCAATTTCTTAAGATTAACAAAAATGGGTTACAAAATAGCATGGATTTATCTCCAAAGGTCTCCAAAACTAGGGATAAAAAAAATAACACAGCACCTGGTATGGTGTTACAATAGGTGTCAAATTTTTATTCAATGTGACTTTCATCAAAACAAAAGAATAGGCTGTACATAAAATAAGAAAGAAAAATCACCAAGGAAGTTTATTGTGGTAACTTAAAACCAGGACAGAATGCTGAGAAAGGGCCAGGTGCGGTGGCTCACACCTGCAATCCCAGCATTTTGGGAGGCCGAGGCAGGCAGATGGCTTGAGCTCAGAAGTTTAAGACCAGCCTGGGCAACATGGTAAAACCCCATCTCTAGAAAAAATAAAACATTAGCCAGGCGTGGTGGTGTGTACCTGTAGTTCCAGCTACTCAGGAGGCTGAGGTGAGAGGATTGCTTGAGCCTGGGAGGTAGAAGTTGCAGTGAGCTGAGATTGCATCACTTGCACTCCAGCCTGGGTGACAGTGAGACTGTGTCTCAAAAAAAAAAAAAAAGAGAGAGAGAGAAAAGAAAAATAAAAAGGAAGGTGAGGAAAGGAAGAAACCTTTAGAGAAACAGTGATCTTTAGACATAAGAATCTTTAGACATAAGTGATCTTTAGACATAAGAATGTCACTTAAATGCATCTGCCCAGAAATTCTACAAAATCCACAGAGAAGCATGCCAACTAATAACCAAAGAATAAGAAAAGAATTGAGAAAATCCTTCTCCTTTACTATTTCTAGTACACACTTTATAAAAAGCAAAATCCCTCAAGGCAGTAAACATCTGCCCATCAACACTTATCAGCAGCAACATCAAAAACATAAGGCAAAGGTCAAGTCAAAGTTTATTGACAATGATGAACTATGACAGCCTCTATTAAATTACCCCTTCCTTCAAGGTGTGTGTGATCAAAGCAGCAAAGATATTTTCACTCGGTCACATAACAAGCCATTTGTTGAGATTGAAACATCTGGTCAATATCTCCTAACACTGCAATTTCATGCACAGTTAGCATTAGGGTACATTTCTTCTACTCTTCTTCCAGGGTCCATAAGGGTGGCACATATGGCTGATCATTTCATTCAAAAAGGATTCAATTCAAGGCATTACACACAATCGTCTGTGCTTTATGGTGTTTTAAGTCTACCTGCCATAGTATTCCATCATCATTGCTGACTGCTGTTCTCTTCCACTATAAAAGCCTGCAAATATGACAGAGCACTTAAAGCTTAACAGCTTTCCTCTACCGGAGTTAGCAAGCATTTAAGGCAAAGGAATCTATAAAGCAGCAGGTCGTTTTCTATTGTCAAGAACTCCCATTACATGAAATGATTTACCATTTTATTTACCATTTAGCAAAATCTAGTACAGATTAGAAAAGCAATTTTAATGCCAAATCAAATACTTAACTTTCTGCTTGACAGATCTATGAAAGTACACTCTTTTGGCTATAATTTTAAGTTACAATAAACAATTTGAAAACAATATCATAAAACATTTAAAAATTTAATGTTAACATATATTAACAGATTTTTTTTAACTTGACAAACAACGATTCTATACCAGAGAAAATCAGAATGTTACAATTTTATCAGTCCCATACACTGAAAATTTTCCACTTGAAATTCATGCATTTGTTGTCATGGTAACAGAGCCCTTTCTTAAACACTTAGAGTAGTAAACTTGAACTCACACCATAGATTTCTCTTTTTCCCTTTCTTCCTTTAGTATGATACCTTCAAAAGAAAAACAGGGTGAGGGTGTGGGACAACTGTAAAGCTATTGCTTCATATTTCCTTTGACACATCTCCCTGACAGGCAGTATGACTATCTGAGTATAATTATTTTCTGAAATTTAAGATTTTGCCTAGAAGCTAATAGCTAAATGAAGAAATATTTTTTTTTTTTTTTTTTTTTTGGAGACAGAGTCTCGCTCTGTCACCTAGGCGGGAGTGCAGTCGCGCGATCTCGGCTCACTGCAACCTCTGCCTCCCGGGTTCAAGCGATTCTCCTGCCTCAGCCTCCCAAGTAGCTGGGACTACAGGCATGCGTCACCACGCCTGGCTAATTTTTTGCATTTTTAGTAGAGACAGGGTTTCACCATGTTAACCAGGATGGTCTCAATCTCCTGACCTTGTGATCCACCCGTCTCAGCCTCCCAAAGTGCGGGGGTTACAGGTGTGAGCCACTGCTCCCGCAGAAGAACTATTCTTTTCATGATAAAGAAACACAACCACCTTACAATAAGGAACATGCAACGACTGATTAAGGAAAGCAAGTATCAAAATAACAAGGTTAAATTAAAATCTAAATTAGGTACAATGTCCAGGACTGCTACTTCAGCATATATTTTGTTTGTTCATTTGTTCATTAATTGAGTCAGTCAATCCAATCTAATGATATTTATAAAGATAGTTCTAAGGGTCAGGTACCATCCTGTTACTTAACCACAAACTTGAACAAGTCAGACTGGTCCTTATTTTCATGGAGATCCCACACAAAATAAAATGCAAAGCAAAGCAAACAAAAACATTACACAGAAATAAAATGTGTAATTGTAAGAAATGCTATGAAGAAAAAAATGTTTGAGAAAGACAATGAGTGGGAGTGGGGCAAAGAAGTAACCAATTATTTTGGTGGAATCTCACTCTGTCACTCAGACTAGAGTGCAGTGGTACAATCATAGCTCACTGTAACCTTGAACTCCTGGGCTCAAGTGATCCTCTCTGCCTCAGCCTCCTGTGTAGTTAGGACTACATGTGCAAGCCATCACACTCAGCTAATCTTTCAATTTTTCAGAGATCAGGTCTCGCTATGTTGCCAAGGCTGGTCTCTATCTCCTGGCCTCAAGTGATCCTCCTGCCTCAGCCTCCCAAGTAGCTGGGATTAAAGGCACTCAGCTAAAATCTATTTTAAATAGACAAAAGGACATTTAAACTGAGACATGAAATATGCAAACGAGCTGACTAGGTAAAGAGTGACCTTAGGGTTAGGGGAAGTTTCCAGAGGGAGGAGCAATGCAAACCATCTGAGGCAGGAAAAACTTTGGCATATTAAAACAATTCAACACCAGTATGGCTGGAGCTCAGGGAGATGAAAATCGTTAGCAAAATATGCAGGTTCTAGATTATGCAGGCCTTGTTGGTTATATTAAGAAGGATAAATTTTATT
The DNA here is from genome assembly GCF_001698545.2 of Rhinopithecus bieti. Taxonomy (NCBI): domain Eukaryota; kingdom Metazoa; phylum Chordata; class Mammalia; order Primates; family Cercopithecidae; genus Rhinopithecus; species Rhinopithecus bieti. The sequence goes on from NW_016816204.1 coordinate 120,145, forward strand.
CAGTATGCCACTGAAAGATTTTAATCAAGAAGGTGAAATTATCAAACATAAAGTAAGATCACTTTTGCTACTGTGTATAACTGGATTGGAGAGGCAACGAGACCAGTTAGAATAGTGTTATTCACATACCACATCCAGTCCATTTGAAAAGCCTGTCCTCAAACTATTTCCAGATTTCAACCACTTTTCATTAACTCCACTGCTACCACCTATCCAAGTTACCATAACTGCTTGCCTAGACTTTTGCAATGATTTCCTAACCTCTCTGCTTCCATCCTTGACTCTATGCACATAGAGCTGTCCTTTTTAAATGCAAGCTGGAGTATGTCATTCCTTTGTTCAAAACTCTACAATGCTTCCAACAGCACTCACTAAAAAGCAAAAATCTTTACAATAGTCTATGAGGCCCTACAGGTTCAAGCCACTTCCCTTTACCTTTTATTGCCTAACTCCATTGTCTACTATTCTCCATTACTCTGCTCCAACCACTCTGAACTCTCTACAGGATTTTAAACAATTCTTAAAATTTTTGTTTTATTTTAGAGATGGGATCTTGCTATGTTGTCCAGGCTACATTTGAACTCCTGGGCTCAAGCAATCCTTCCATCTTAGCCTCCTGAGCAGCTAGGACTACAGAAGCACACCACCGCACCCGGTCCCTACCGGATTTTGAAACACACCAAACATGCTTTCCTTTAGCAAATGCCAACCCCTTTACTGAACTGGATTTCCCCCAGAAAGCCATATGGATCCTCACTCATCTTGAAAGTCTTTACCCAAATCTCACCTTCTCAATAAAACTATTTAACATTGTAAAGTGTTCCTTCTGTTCCAGCATTCCCTATGTCACACTCTTCTAATGCATCCCAGAATCTGGCATCATAAGTATTGGATAAACTGTATCTTAAAAGATCAATGGAAAGAAATTATAGTATTATTTCAATAGATACCAAAAATTTATTCTGGTGATATTCAAAACATACCACTAAAACAACATAATTATACAAGAAGAAAATTATACTAAAATAAATATTAGCTATTTGTGTTATTGTAGGATGCATATTATCACTGCTATTTTTAACCTGTTATGGCCTATATAATTACATCCTAAAATTAAATAAAGGCCTAAAATATGAAAAAAGATAAAGCACAATATCACAATCTGCAAAAGATATGGAAAAATTAAAAAATAAACATCTGCTTTCTTTTTTTGAAGCAGAATCTCACTCTGAGTGCATTGGCATGGTCATAGCTCACTATAACCTCAAACTCCTGGGCTCAAGGGATCCTCCCACCTCAGCCTCTCATAGTGCTGGGATTACAGGTGTGAGCCACTGCTCCCAGCCCAAATATGTAGTTTCTGATTATTATGGGAAGTGATTCAATCTTCATTATAAACCTATGAGGTAGATACATGATCTCCATTTCACAGATTGAAAAGAAATAAAAACAAAAACTGAGGCACAGAAAGACTAAATAACCATCCTGGGGTTTGATTTGAGACACTTCAACCCCAAAGCTCAAGTGTGACTATTCTATATTAGTCACTGAAGAGGATCAACCAAAAAATTATTAGAAACAGTTGTGAGATAAAGTAAAATCCTAAGTGCCCCAACCTACTGAATAGACGTCTATGGGCTAAGGAGGTCCCAGAAAAACTTTAAAAATGAAGTTTCCTGGCCTTGATGAGATAGGAGGTTGGCCACGTCTTCCTCTTCCTCACTACCTGTCATTAGACTTTTTTTTCCTACAAGTTAAACAAAAACCAGCCCTGGAAAAGAAAGAATGGAAAATTCTTCCACTGACCAACTGCCTGATGTTGTGGCCAGATTCCCCTCCCTTTTCATGGTTTCGACATGACTGCTGACCAACTTACAAAGCAATCCTTCCTGATAAGTGACAACTGACCAGGGACTGGTCAGTTTACAGAGAATGTGCACCAAGCACCTTTGAGTCCTAAGTCTCACCTTTGATGTATAGAGTCTGATTTTACCGCATTTTTAATGTTAAGTCTCCATTCCAAAGCGAACATGGGACACATGTAACATGTTATGTTTGCTCATCATGCATACATGTGACCCCTTTCATGAATATTCATAGCTCCTCCTATAACCTGTTAAATATGTATGCAGCTAACCCAGTTAGTGTAAAACTCCTCTCTCACCCATCCTCTTTGAAATGCCTACTTTTGATCTAATCCAGAGGCTGCGCTTCCCAGCCTACAGGTTGTAACCCTTCTCAGAAATTAAGTTCTCTTTTCCAGATTTACAGATCTCATGATTTTTAAGTTGACACAGTAAGGAGAGTTTGGTCAGATGTCCAGTTACTAAAACATATGCTTTAAAAATCTTCTCAGATACCAACAATAACGTATTAGAAAAACAGTAAGGAAAACATTCTATATACAATAGCAGAAAGAAAACCAAACAAACAAAAAACCTACAGCTGAACATAGTGATTAATCTCAGCATCATTAAAAGTGGAACAACCAGATATGATGGCTCACAGATGAGATAAAATGGAAATGACGGAGCATCACTTTAAGAAGATTCTTGTCTAAAGAAATGAAACCTGAGTTTAACCAAATCTCTAGCTCTAACTCTCAGCAAATACTAAATATGAAGCAACTAACCAAATTCAGAAAGTGAGATATTCTCCTGGAAAAATAACCCAGTTTCTCTTTTAAAAAATGTCAATGACAGGAAAGAAAGAAAGAAAGAAAAA
>NW_016816204.1:123270-147869 GCF_001698545.2 Rhinopithecus bieti
GAGAGAGGGAAGGAGGGAAGGAAAGGAGGGAAAGGAAGGAAAGAGAGAGAGAGAGAAAGACAAGAGAGAGAGAAAAGTAGTAATAATAAAAGACACAAGGTACAAATACAGTGTTTGAATTCTTCTTTAGATGCTGATTCAAATAAACTTACTGTAAAAGGCTATTTTTGAAACAATTATGAAATGTGAATCTAAATTGGGTATTAATAGCATTAAGAAATTACCATTGTGAATAATATGATGGTGGGTTTTTTGAGACAATTCTCAGGCAATCTGGAGAATTTGAGGATGAAATAAGACATCTGGGACTTGTTTCATAGGAGAGGTACTTAAATCAAGTTTGGCAAATGTAAATAATTACTGAAGCTAGATAGCTGGATAACAGGAACATGGAGTTCATTATACCTATTATTCTTTCTCTGTGTATGTTTGAAACTTTTGATAATAAAAGCTTTGAAATAAAAAATTAAAATGAAAATCTTGATATATGATAAAAAAACAAAATTTACCCTAAAATGTTATTTCTTCCCAAAGAACCTACAAATTCCAGTGTGATATTTTGAAAATATCAATATGATTTTTAAATTCACGTGGAAGAATAATAAGAAAGTACCTACCTTCTGAAATAGATGAGTAATAATGATGGGATTAAGAGAGCAGTTTACTACCAGGTATTAAAATGTATTATTTGTTAATTGCTTTTGAAACAATTTGGTACTAATACAGAGATCAACAGAAAAATACAGAGTTCAAACACAGACCCAAGTACCTATGGCAATATAGTATTAAAATAAAGGTGATTTTTTTTTTTAGATGGAAATGAGGGAATTAGTACATTAAGCTGGCATAAAAATAGAACCATTTTCAGCGAAAAAAAGAAAAGTTTTCCTGTCACACTTTAACCAAAAAATCTTTAACCAAAAGTGTAAAAACAACAACAGCAGCAACAACAACAAAAACCCCATACAAATGAAAAAACAAACCAAAACAAAACAGAACCCATAAAGGTATTAGAAAATTCAACCACTTATTTTAATAACTAAGAGAAAGATTTCCTAATTATGGCACATACACCGAATACTACAAAGAAAAATTCTGATAGCTTAGACTTTGACATAAAGTAAAGGTACCATAAAATCTTTGAAGAAGCCCCCTTTGCCACTCTCCTGGTGCTGCTGAGGTAGCACCAGCAGTTAAAAAAAAAAATGGCTCTTGCCATTCTGGCCTCCCTTGTCTGACTCTAATAAGAGACTACAGCTTTGAGCCTGCCTATCGGCCAAGTGTAAATAGGTACTAACAACTGTATCTTGGTCCAAAATGCTCATTGTGAAGACAGGTGAATCAAATGACAATTTCCCAGGCATATCCACATTCCTGGAGAGTCCATATTTTAGCCTGCCTACACCCATTCTTGCATAACTACAATTTTTTTAAAAGAGCAATGATATAAACACTAACAAACAATAAACATATATATTCTCTAGAAGAAGGGCAAATGAAAATAATGAGAAACCATTTTTTATAATTTCACAGGCAAAGTTGTCATTTTTATATGAAAAAAGCAAAAGGCAATATCACTTATGGGGATGGTAATGCATCATTTTTTTAAAAATCTGGCAACAGACATCTACAAACAATATTGGTAATTAAGTTTTTATAGGATAATTAAAATGAATAGAGTTCTTTTACAAAAAAGATTTACATGCAGAAAGTGTAAGGGGAGTCTGATTCATACCTCAGTTATAACATCATCAAAATAAAAGTGTTACTGAGCACCCACAATAAAATTAGGCAGTTGTTAATCCAAGAGACTCTTATTATATCTAAAAGTACTCTGTGAGGCAATACAAGCACAAATAAAGTCATCAGAAGTTCATAGCTCTAGTGGAGGAGTAAGCATGAAAACAAAATACAAGCAGTGTTATAATAAAGGTATGAACAAAATACTTGGAAAGCACCAAAGAATATGGGGCATAATGAAAAGGTCAAAGAGTAAATGACAGATACGCTGGTTCTTGAAGTTTGAAGATTTTACCAGGCTGAAAACAAGAAAAATAAACTAAAGTGAATTATACATAGATAAACTCATATGCACAAAAATACAGAGACATGGGCAGGCTTTCTCTGAATTTAGTAAAAGATGGGGTCCATGGCCGGGCGCGGTGGCTCAAGCCTGTAATCCCAGCACTTTGGGAGGCCGAGACAGGCGGATCACGAGGTCAGGAGATCGAGACCATCCTGGCTAACACGGTGAAACCCCGTCTCTACTAAAATACAAAAAACTAGCCGGGCGAGGTGGCGGGCGCCTGTAGTCCCAGCTACTTGGGAGGCTGAGGCAGGAGAATGGCGTAAACCCTGGAGGCGGAGCTTGCAGTGAGCTGAGATCCGGCCACTGCGCTCTAGCCTGGGCGACAGAGCGAGACTCTGTCTCAAAAAAAAAAAAAAAAAAAAAAAAAAGATGGGGTCCATAATAGCATATTTTATGAAGGACTAACTGTGCATGACAATGATAAGCAGGCTGGGATCAGAGAGTTACATGATAAATCTGTATTTCAGAAAGACAATTAGGCAACGGAGTATCGAAAACTAACCAAAAAATGGGAGATAATTCTCCCTGGGTCTCTGAAAATTATGATCATGTAAAACTCATATCCACCAGCGAGGTTCCCAATGCTTACAGACTATTTTCTTGTTTAGTAGTGATATTGACAAATGAGACATTTTACATTTGTAGGATATGCATAATTTAAGGAACAAAAACTCTGCAAATGATCAATGTATCATGGTAAAAAATATCACATATGGGTAAAATCCATTTGAAGGGTAAAACAGCCCAATAAATATATATTTTTTATTTATCAGCTTCTTAAGACATAATTCACATACTACACAAGTCATCCCTTTGAAGTGTACAGTTCAATGGTGTTTAGTATATTTCGAGTTGTAGAGGCATCACCACATCAATTTTAGAACATTTTTCAACACCCCCCAAAAAAACCAGTTCACTCTTGAGTCACCACTTCCAAACATCTCATCTTCACAAGTCCTAGGCAAACACTAATTTATTTTCTGTCTCTAAAAATATGCATGTTCAGGTCACTTCTCAGACACAGAATCATAAAACGTGTGCTTTTATGACTGGCTTCTTTCATTTAGCATATTTTCAAAATTTGCCCATGTTGTAGTACGTATCAGTACTGCATTTCTTTTTTGTCAAATGATATTCTATTGTATGGATATTCCAAATTTTATTTATTCATTTATCAGGTAGTAACACACTTGGGGTGTTTCCATGTTTAGGCTATTATACATAATGGTGCTATAAACATTTGTGCAAACATTTTCATTTGTCTTGTGTATACACCTAGGAGCAGAATTGCTGTATATGGCAACTCTATGTTCAAATATTTAAGGAATTGCAAGATTCTTTTCCAAAAAGGCTACACCATTTAACATTCCCACCAGCAATGGCTTAGGGTTCTCCAAATCCTTGCCAAAACTTCTGTCCTTCTGATTATACCCATCATCCTAGCAGGTGTGAAACGGTACCTCATTGTAGTTTTGACTTTAATATACCTGACAGCTAATTATGTTGAGCATCTTTTTATGTGCTCCTTAGTCATTTGTATATCTTCTTTTGGGAAACTGCCTATTCAGATATTCTGCCCATTTTTAAAAGTGAGTTATTTGTCTTTTCATCATTATCGAGTCTAAATAATTCTTTATATATTCAAGATAAAATAGATATGTGAGTGCAATTTTCTCCCATTCTGTGGGTTGTCTTTTCACTTTCTTGATGGTGTCCTTTAAAGCACAAAAGTTTCAAAACTTGACAAAATCTAATTTATGTATTCTTTTCTCTTATTGCTCATGCACGTGACCTATCTAAGAATCATTTGCCAGCCCATATCCTATGCCCAGTCATAAACATGTATCCCTATGTCTTCTTCTAATGGTTGCAGTTTTAATTCTTACAGCTAAGTCTTTAATTCATTTTGAGTTAATTTTTACATATGAGATAGGGGTCCAGCTTCTTTTATTTTCCATATGGATGGGCAGGTGTTCTAGTACCCTTCATTGAAAAGACTATTCTTTATGCCATGGCACACTTATAGAAAGACAGGTTACCATAAATGTGAAGGTTTATTTCTGTTCTCAATTCTATACCATTAATAGATATGTCTATCATTATGCCAGAACTACATATTGGTATGGCTTCATCATACGTTTTTTAATTGGGAAGTGAGAAACACAATTTTGGTCTTTTTCAAGATTGTTTTGGCTATACTGGGTCCCTTGAATTTCCATATTAATTTTAAGAGCAGCTTGTCAAATTGTGCAAATAATTTAGCTGTGATTTTAGTAGGAAATTTAAATTTATTTTAGATCAATTTGGGGGAGAACTGCCATTCTAAAAACATTAAATCTTTTCAAAATATCAACATTTAATGTCTTTCCATTTAGTTTCCTTTAATGTCTTTCAATGTTATGTAGTTTTGAGAATATAAGTTTCACACTTCTGTTGTTATATTTATACTTAAGTACATTATTTCTTTTTAAGATATTTAAATGAAATTGTTTCATAACTTCATTTTCAGTTTGTCTACTAATATTGTGCAAAAATCCAATAGATTTTTCTATCTTGGTATTTTATCTGTCAACCTAGCTGAACGCATTACTTTTTTTTTCTTTTTTTTAAGAAACTGACGTTTATTTTCCATCAACCTTATTTACATGTTGCTTAACAGTGTGTGCAAGAACAGCTTAAGACCTTTCAGTGGTTGCTCCTACCCATTCAATGGCCTGAGCATTGGGAGCTGCAGACCAGCCTTCTGTGGCAGGCTGAGTGCTCCAGTCTTCAGTAGGGAACTGATGAATAGGTGCAGAGGGCACCTGCACACCTTCAGACCAGTCTGCAACCTCAGGCTGAGTAGCAGTTAACTCAGGAGCTGGAGCAGTCCATTCACCCTGAAATTCCTCCTTGGTCACAGCCTTTTCAGCAGCAGTCTGCTCTGCTTTTTCAATCTCTTCAGGATCTCTGTAGAGATCAGGCATGAACTTCCATGGGTGTTCATGGGAAATGGTGCCACACACGCGCAAAACTTCCTGGGCTGGCATCCACCACAGCAAACCCACTGAGTGAGCTCCCTTTTTGTTGCACGGAATGCCAATGTCCACATCAGAGGAGAATCTGTGTTACACAAATCAGTGGTAGATAGGTTAACGTAACATGCCTCTGTGACAGGTTGGTTGTCAGCCCTGAGGTTAGTAACCACAAGAAGCCGTGGCTCCTGGAAGGCTGCCTGGATGTGGTTAGTGAAGATTCCAGGAGTGAAGTGGCCAGCAACTGGAGTGGCTCCAGTGGCAGCAGCAAACTTCAGCACAGCCCTCTGGCCAATATTCCTGGAGGATAATCTAACACTGACATCAGCAGGGTTTTCAATGGCAACAATGGCACGAGCTGCCAGCAAAAGCTTCTCCCAGGTCCTCTTCAGATTTATGATGTGGATGCCATCACTTTTCCTCATAGAGATGTACTGTTCCATCTGGAAGCCAAGATTGGTACCATCTAAGCGGGTTGCTGCTGCAAGGAACTTAAGGACATCCTCCTCCTTCATTTGCAGGACATCCTCCTCCTTCATTTGCAGGACATCAAGGGCTCCGGACATGGTGAAAAGTTTCGCTTTAAGCTATGATGGGAATCCAGAACGCCATATGGACCCCTATGCCGGTAGTGTGAAAAGCCATTTATTACCTCTAACAGATTTTTAGGGGACTCCTTAAGATTTTTGTTTTGTATATAAGATCATGTTATCTACAAACAGATACAGTTTTACTATTTCCTTTCCAATATAAAAGCCTTTTATTTATCCAGTTCAAGTGTATGATTCAATGATTTTAGGTATAATCATACTTGTGTAACCATCACCACAAATAATTTTAGAACATTTTCTCACCCTAAGAAGAAACCTTGTACTCATTAGCAATTACTCCTAAATCTTCCCATCTTCTTCCAATCCTAGACTGATTTTTCCAACATGTTTCCAACATGTAAACATAGCGCACTTTAATTTTTCCTTTCCAAACCCCGAAGTTGCAGTAGCTAGTACATGCTTATAAATGATTTCATTGAAAACTGATCTTTCATCATAATGTGTTGTTTGAAAAGGAAACATCATGATTAAAAACACAGGAGATGATAAGTAAAGATATCCTGAAACTAACAGTATAAATACATGTCCACAATAAAACTGCAAAACCTACTTTGAACTCACGGTAAAATTATTCTACGTAATCAAAAATAGTTATCAAAAGTTTACTCTAGCCTGGGTGCAGTGCTCACATCTGTAATCCCAGCACTTTTGGAAGCCAAGGCAGAAGGATTACTTGAGCCCAGGAGTTCAAGACCTGGGCAACATAATGTGACCCCATCTCTAAATTTTATTTTTTTAAAGAAAAAAATTTATATGATAAAAATATTGATCAAATAAATACTCTGCATCATAATCACACATATTTCAAACTGCCAACAACGATCTAGAGGGCCAGCTATATATCAGAAAGCCTGTAGAAAGCCTGCTTTCTCAAATTTTCTCAAATTTTAGAGGGCTAACTGAAAACATTAAGTTAGTAGTCAAATGTATTTAACAAGGAAAGCAGATGGTCAATGTTATGACTATTTAAGCTAGTTCTGATTTCCTGATAACAATAATTGATATATATGAGGTTATGGGAGAACATCTATACCACATTCGTAACTTTTCAGAGATGTTCAGTACTTTTTAGAGATGGATTCATCCTAGGATTAAAAATGTAAATGACGAGTAAATGGGTGCAGCACACCAACATGGCACACGTATACATATGTAACAAACCTGCACGTTGTGCACATGTACCCTAGAACTTAAAGTATAATAAAAAAAAAAAATTGAGGTGAGTTCAGACAACTCATTTACTGTCATATGAACATAAATTCCTTTCGTTTGTTTTTCTAATATGTTTTAACAGTAGTATAGGGATTTGAATTAACAAAATTAACTGTACATATTTAAGGTGTACAACTGTTTAAATTTTGGCTTATGTATATAGCTGATGTACAATTAATCAATTTTAAATGTATCATTCTATTAGTATCATACATAAGGAAACTGTTCACTTATTTTCATTTAGTAATGTTTTACAGTTTTCAGAGTAAAGGTCTTCCAGATCTTTTGTCAGATTTGTCCCCAAGTATACCATATTATTTATGTGATAGAAAACATTTCTTTTATTAAATTTCAATTTCAAATTTTTGTTCCTAGTACAGAAAACTACACGAGTTTTAAGTACTGATCTTATATTCTGCAAGTGTGCTAAACTCAATTATTCATTCTAGTACCTTTTTGTAGATTCTACAGAATAACATACATAGATGATCATATCACTGAAGTATAATGATTGATTTACTTCTGTTTTTTAATCTAGAAGCACTTCTTTTTATTGACTAATTGCACTGGCTAGAACCTCCAGTACAATATCGAGCAGAAGCAGTGAAAGCAGACATCCTTATCTTATTCTTGATCTTAGTGAGAAAGCATTCAGACTTTCACCAGTAAATATAATGTTACCATTGGTTGTTTATAGATGCTAATTATCAGGTTGAGGAAATTCCTCTCTATCACCAGTTTCAGAAGTAATTTTATGAGGAATGGATGTTGGATTTTATCAAATGCTTGCTCTGTGTCTTAAGAGATAAACACACAAATTTTCTTTAATCATCATTTTAGATGGAGGATAAGTACAGTACTTGTTACTTCATCTTATCAAAAGCAAAGAGCTCCAACTTCCTTTAGATTTAATGAATAAAAAATACTTGGACTTCATGAATGCAATCAACTATGCAAATATACAACTTATATTTGTTAGATAAAGAACTCTTCTAACTTTTTTTGTGGTACTGCTCTGTCTCTGAGGCTGGAGCACAGCGGCATGATCATGGCTCATTGCAGCCTCTACCTCCCAGTCTGAAATAATCCTCCCACCTCAGCCTCCTGAGTAGCTGGGACTACAGGCATGCACCACCACACTTGGCTAATATTTGTAATTTTTGTAGAGATAAAATTTGTCATGTTGTCTTGGCTGGTCTTGAGCTCCTAGACTCAAGCGATCTGCCTGCCTCGGCCTACCAAAGTGCTGGGATTATAGATATGCTCCACCATGCCAAACTAGTAACTCTTTATCTACAATGAATTAGTAGACTCTTAAGTAAAATGGCTAAACTCAGCATAAATGGTTATCAACACCCTGGAGCAAAATACAGTACTATAGCTCAATATACTGTATGATGAACAATAAGAATATTTCAGACAGAGGCCAGATGCAGTGGCTCATGCCTGTTAATCCTAGTACTTTGGGAGGCTAAGGCAGGCAGATCATCTGGCCAACATGGTGAAACTCTGTCTTTACTAAAAATATAAAAATTAGCTGGGTGTGGTGGCGTGCACCTATAGTCGCAGCTACTCGGGAGGCTGAGGCAGGAGAATCACTTGAACATGGGAGGCAGAGTTTGCAGTGATCTGAGATGGGGCCACTGCATTACAGCCTGGGCAACAGAGTGAGACTCTGTATAAAAAAAAAAAGAAAAGAAAAGAAAAAAGAGAGTATTTCAGACAGAAACCTGAAGTAGATTAGTGAATTCCAGTAGAGCTGGAGTGTAAATAAGACCATGAAACCACTAACATTCATCATGATTATGTTAGAAGTATCTGATGTGTGATACTATGAAGCAGTAAATGACCCACAGTCTCTATGTATTACCCTAGAAGAAATTTCTATGTTTACCCTAGAAGGAATTTAGAAACATTAGGTTAAAAAAAACAAAAACAAACAAACAAAAAAACAAAAAAACACTGCAAAAGGTTAACTAGAGCTGGGCATGGAGGCTCACATCTCTAATCTCAGCACTTTGCGGGTCCAAGATGGGAGGACTGTTTGAGCCCAGAAATTCAAGACCAGTCTGAGCAAGAGAAACCCTGTCTCTACAAAAAATAAAAAAATTACCAGGCATGGTGACATGTGCCTGTAGTACGAACTACTTTGGAAGCTGGGGCAGAAGAAGCACAGGAGGTCAAAACTGCAATGAGCCATGTTCATGCCACTGTACTCCAACCTGGAAAACAGGTTCTACCTCCTGCAGAATTATTATTCCTGGGAAAAAGACAGGGTTAGTTTCCTGCAAACCTCTCCAAACAACATCTTTGTCAACCAATGCCAATACATAATTTCTAAAATGTACGTTTCTGTTTAAAGATTCTATATTTTAATGATTTATATGTATATCTATATAAAATTATATTTAACTATTTATACAGATATTGATACTTCATATTTGAGTTATTAACAATGAACTCACAGTCAACAGTAATGTAACTCATGCCTGAACCAAGTTTGTCTATTACAGATTTTTATTCTCTAAGGTGTGTCACAGCCTTCTTATGCTTAGAAACACTAGACAGCATATCTGCACTATGCTCGGGATTTTTTAAACAGAAAAATCAACAACAAAAAAATGTGATTAATATGTCACTATATATGCATTGAAAAGGACACTTGTTTACAGTATGACAGCTGAAACAACAAGGCAAATCATTACCTTCTTTGACCTCAGAGAGGAATGAACACATAAGGTGACTCAAATTTTTTGCTTCTCCACATATGTCTACAAATGACTACGAAAGCACCCTGAGTACTGGTTTTGGATTTACAAGTATATTTTAGTCAGTAGGTAAACTCACACATGCAAAGCTTCTGAAGAATGAGAATCAAAGTATAATGTGATCCACCATGGCCTTTATCAACATTTTATATCAGTGGCTCTTAACCATTTTTTGAGTTTTAGATTCTTTTGAGAATATGATAAAATTATGTATCCTCAGAAAATTCACACGTTAAAAAACTGTAATTTCATGGACTTACAGACCTCCTGAAGTCCATTCCAACTGACAATCCATGAAACATAGTTTTAAAGTGCCAGCTTTAAAGACTCTAGGCAAAGACGTTTTTTAAAGTATTCTTCAATAACCATTTTAGATATAAGCCATTGCTGAATGTGCTGAATATGAACTCTTCGTATTTACAAAATAGTCACTGCTATACATTTTCTGAATGTATAGTGCAACAATGATCAGGGTTTATCAACTAAATTAAAGGTGGTTTCATAGAGGATATAATGCATTTGCAGTTTTCATGATTTTAGAGGAAATTTTTCTTATGGAGTGCTAAAGCATCTACAGAACATAAGGAGAAAAGCAAGATATAAACTAATTTAGAGCGCTCTTCTTGCTTCTTAAAATGCTCCAATTTGGGGGAATGAACACATACAATATGAGGTCTCATAGCACATTGATATTTGGGTGTTTTTATTTTGCTTTCTGAGACAGGGTCTCGCTCTGTTACCTAGGCTGGAGTGCAGAGGCACAATCTTGGCTCGCTGCAACCTCTGCCTACTGAGCTCAAATGATCCACCCACCTCAGCCTCCCAAACGGCTGGGACTACAGGTGTATACCACCACGCTTGGCTAATTTTGTATTTTTTATAGAGATGGGGTTTCACCATGTTGCCCAGGCTAATCTTGAAGTCCTAGACTCAAGTGATCCACCTGCCTCGGCCTCCCAAAATGCTGAGATTACAGGCATGAGCCATGTCCGTATGGCACACTGATAATTATATCAGATTTGTAATTTCTTTTGGCTCTCTATATATGACATACCTACAAATACTGACTGTAATCCAGTATCTCTTTAGTCTCAATGAAAATTTTATTTGAAAGACTGCTAAAGACAATTTTATTTCACATTTGCAACTGACAAATTAATCTAGCAATTGTTTGGAAGTATCAACAAGAAAGCAAAAAATATTTTTTTAAAAAAGTAAACATCACAGAAACAAGTATCAGCAATTTGTTCAATATCAACCAATGAAGGCTACTTAATTGGCAGAGGAAATGACACCCTTTTTATAATTGCATTTTAGGATATAAAGAAATGCTAAGTAGAGTGTTCTATATTAAAACTTTCAAGATGTACTGAATATTTCAATATAAAGATTTAAAATACTATGTTTTAAGTACAAAGGGTCCAGAGATGCTGATAATATTTAAGTAATTATGAAAAACAAGACTATAATAATAGATAACGTCAAAAGTCAAAATATGGTTCTGCTTTGATAATCATTAAACCTGGCAAGGTTCCAGGTCTGATCACTTAAAAGGTATTTCTTGGTTAAAATAAAATCAAATAAAAAACGGAAAAATAAGTTGAATATACACTTCTCTCAAAAAGATGTATGCATGGACAACAAGCACATGAAAACATTTACAATATCATTAGTTATTAGGAAAAGGCAAATCATAAATACAATGAGATATAACTTTATACCCACTGAGTTAGATATTCATAGTATTTAAAACTGGAAAATAAAATAACAAGGGTCAGTGAGGATGTACACAAACTCGAACCCTCATAAGTTGCTGGAGAAAATTTATCTTGTTGCAGATGTTGTGGTAGACAGTTTGGCATTTCCTTAAAAAGTTAAATATAGAATTACCATATGACCCAGCAATTAAACACTCTTCACAGGTATTTGCCCAAAATAAATCAGCCAAAGCATTTAGGTAAGACAAAGAAATAAAGGGCATCCAAATTGAAAGAGAGGAAATTAAATTAGCCTTGTTCCCAGATAAAATGATCTTATACCTAGGAAAACCTAAGGACTCTATAAAAATGAATCAAAATCAGGCATTCAAAAGGCAGAAACAACTCCAATGTCCACTGAATGAATAACAAATGTGGTATAGCTATACAATGGAACATTATTCAATAAAAAAAAAAACGAAGTGCTAATACATGCAACAAAATGGGATGCACCTCCAAGACATTATTCTACGTAAACGAACAGACAGAAAATGTCACATATAGTGATGTTTTCATGCATATGAAAGCTCCAGAATAGGTAAATCCATTGACACAGAAAGCTGATTAATGGATGAAAGGGGCTAGCCAGAGAGGAGAATGACAAATGACTGCTTGATGCATATGGAGTTTCTCTTTGGAGTGATGAAAACTTAGAACTACTTAGAAATTATGGTTGCACAGCACTGTGAATGCAGTAAATGACACTGAATTGTATACTTTAACATGATTTATTTCACATTATATAAATTTTAAATCAGTTTTAAAACTTTCTTAAAGATAAGGCTGTTTTTAACCTAAATGTTAACATTAATTACCGAAGCATTGTAAGGAAATGATACTACAAAATGTGTTTCTTAGTAGGGTTTTCAGTAGCTCCGTGAAACACAGACTGCAGGAGAGCCAGACTGGATGTAGGGAGAACAGAGGAAAATTGTTCTGTAATCTAAAAGAGAAGTGAATAAACTGGAGAAAAGGAGAAAAAAAGTGTCAGGAAAAGACTGTAGGAAGTAGTGATCACTAGCATAGATTCTGTAAAACTCCCAGGAAGCTAAAAGAGAAGAAACCACAAGTAGTACCTGACACTCCAGCTTAGTGTTAGAATCCATTGGAATTCATTTGAAAGAGGCTGCTAGAACACACACACACACACACACACACACACACACACACACACACACGCCATAGCCTTTGCCTAAAGATAAAGGAAAGGAAAGGAAAACATTAGAAGAGCTGTAAGAGTAGGAATTGCCAGCTGTGGAAAAGGAAGAAGAGGAGCCAGAAAAGAAGAAAAACCTGAGGGAAAAGGTATCACATAAGCTAAGCATGACAGAGGAAAAGTTTCAGAGTTATGGTAAGGTCAACACTGATAAATGCCAGAAATAAGTCAAATAGACAAGAACTGAAAAGTGTTCACTGGATTTGGCAACTAAAAGTTCATGGGTGACTCCTGCCCACTGGATTTTTAAAACGTGGTGAGAGCAGATGAATGCATCAGAGATAAAGAAGTGTGAACTACACTGTCAAGAAATTCAGCTGAAATGAGGATAAGGCAAAAGTTGGAAAGTTTGCCCATTTGTTTCAATATTGGGATAGGAGCACATTTACAACAAAGTTAGCGAAGATCAAGAAGAGAATAAGGTTTGAGATTAGACTCAAGGCGTGAGAAGAAAATATAGATAAAAGGTTTTAAATATAGAAGGAAAGAAGGGAAAGACCTATTCCTCAAATATGGGTAGCAATAAGAAAGTACAGGTGTGAATGTAATTAAGTGTGGTTATGTATAATGCACCAAAAATACTTAATGATTCAAATGATTGCTTACTAGAAGAAGTTGAAAAGTTACCTCCTATGGGTGTGTCTCTGAGTCAGTGAGACTAGGGTCTCCAGACTCCATGCCACAGATCCCAAGGGAAGCCCCAGACTTAGCTCCAGCTCCTCCTGCTGCAATAGGGGATGCATCCTGTCTGTGCAGAAACAGGAATCTGCTGGGAGATGGGTGCCACTTGAGCTAATGAGACAGGCACACCAACCTCCATCTCACAGCTGATCCTCAGGTGGTCCATTCTCTGCTCTGACCCTTCTTGCTGTGGTCTGAAAATAATTCTGTGCAGAGATCTGCTGGAAGAGGGGTATCTGGGTAAACAAGACGGGCTCTCCAGATTCTCCAACACAGGAGATCCTGAGGGAGCCCAGTCTCAGCTCCAGCCTTTCCTGCTGCAACCAGGAAACTATCTTGTTTACAGAGTCTACCAGCGAGATGCATGCTCAGATCAGGTTCTCCAGCCCCCATCCCACAGCAGATCCTGAGAGGGTCCAGTCTCAGATCCAGACCCTCCTCCTGCTGTTAGGCAACTCTCCTGTCTATGCAGGGACCTGCTGGGAGACACACCCATCTGAGCCAACATGACAAGCACATAAACCTCCATCCAACAGTAGATCCCAGGGTGGTGCAGTTTCAGCTTTGGCTCCTCTCACTGCAGTTGGAGAAGTATCCTATATGTGCAAGAACATTCAGGGCGATGCACACCCCTCTGAGCCAAGACCAGGTTCTCAATCCTCTGTCCCACACAGTCTCACCTCCAGCCTCTCCTGCTGTAGTCAGGGAATAATTCCATCTATGGAGGGACTTGCTGGGAGACACAGTCCCAACTGGGCCCATGTGACAGGCATATCCATATGAAGGGGCCAGTCCTGGCTCCAATCCCTCTTGCTGCAGTCAAGAAACTGCCCAGATTATACTGGGACCTGATGGGTGATGAATGCCAATCTGAGCCAATGAGGTAAGCCAATCAGCCTCCTTCCCACATTAGATTCCAAAGAGGCAGTGTCTCCAGTCCAGTCACTCTCTTTGTAGTCGGGGACCTATCCCATCTGTGCAGAGATTTGTTGGGAGGCACACCCATCTGGACCACTAGGAGAGTCTTCTGGCCTCAGGTGTCTGGACGGCATTCCCACGCAGCCCAAGTACCTTCCTTGGGTCTTTCTGAGGTCCATCTGGGCCAGAAAGCTGCATCAACCTTGGAGCCCTTGCAGGACTCAGCAAACCTGGGCCTAAAGCATCCTCTAGTACTGAGATGGCTGTAATTGGTCAGAAGCTCAGGGAATGCAATAATCAGTCAGCTTTAGAATCCCTGGAAGGCCTCTTGAAGAAGGACAGGCACAAACAAAGTCAGGCTGGGAAGACTAAAATAAATTACAAATCCTTCAATGCACAGACATCATCACACTTTTAAAGCACTAAGAACATTGAGGGAAATACGATCACACCAAAAGAACAAAATAAGGTACTACAGACTAATCCCAAAGTGACAGAGATTTGTGATCTCTCCAAAAATTTAAAATACCTCTTTGAAGGAAGCTCAAATAACTTAAAGAAAACATGAAGAATCAATTCAGAAATTTATGAGAGAAATAGAGACTGAAATAACTTTTTTAAAAAAACAAAAATCCTGCAACTAAAACAAAAATTAATGAAGTGAAAATTGCAATAGAGAGCAACAGAAGCAGAATTAATCAAATAAACAAAAGAATCAGTGAGCTCAAAGAAAATGATTAAAATATGGGGAAAAGAAAAAATAAATAAAAGGAAGAACGCTTACAAAATCTATGAGAAGTCAAAGAAGAACTGAGAAAGACAAAGGGGTAGAAAACTTACAAGGAAATGATAACAGAAAACTTTCCATACCTGAAAAAAGATATAAATATTCAGGTAGAGTAAGGTCAAAGATCACTAATTAGATTGAACACAAAGAAGATGACTCTAGGACACATTATAATCAAACTCACAAAGATCAAAGACACAAAGAAAAAATTCTGAAATCACTGAAAGAAAAGAAGTAAATAACACGTAAGGAAGATCCAATATGCCTGGTAGCAGACTTATCAGCAGAAACCTTATAAGCCAGGAGAATGTGGAACAATATATTTGGAGTGCTGGTGGGGAAGAAACTGTCAACCAAGATTACTGTGCTCAGCACAATTATCCTTCAAAACTGAAGGAGAAATAAAGACTTTCTTAGACAAACAAAAGCTGAGGGAATTTATCATAATGAGACTTGTCCAATAAGAAATGCTTTAAAAACTTCTTCAAACTGGTATTGAGTGTTATATTAATACTGAAAATAAAATGAGTTATATAAAATGAGTGTTATATTAATACTGAATTTGCAGTGTTTAAAACACTAATATCTGTAGTAAGACGACTAAAAGACAAAACTATTAAAATAAAATACTAAATAACTAAATATTTAATAATAATTTATATAAATAATATTTTAATAATAAATTAAAATGAATAATAAATTTAACATTTAATAATAACTATTAAAAATAATATCAAAGTTAAGTTGATTATCAGTTTTAGATACTTGCTATAACTACAGGATGTTTATTTATAAGCCTCATGGTAACCACAACGCAAAAATGGATAAAAAGCAATAAATTAAAATGTACTCTTAAGAGGAAATCACCTAACCACAAAGAAAGACAGTAAGAAAAGAAGCAGAAGAAAAGTTAAAAACAACTAGAAAACAAGTAACAAAATAAGAGCAGTAAAACCTTATCTATCAATAATACTGAATATAAATGAACAAAACACTCCAATTAAGACACAGCATAGAAAAGGCATGGTGGCTCACGCCTGCAGTCCCAGCACTGTGGGAGGCCGAGGTGGATGGATGATGAGGTCAGGAGTTTGAGACCAGCCTGGCCAACGTAGTGAAACCTTGTCTCTACTAAAAATACAAAAATTAGCCAGGCATGGTGGTGCATGCCTGTAGTCCCAGCTACTTGGGAGGCTGAGGCAGGAGAATCACTTGAACGAGGTAGCTGGAGGTTGTAGTGAGCCGAGATCACACCACTGTACTCCAGCGTGGGGGACAGAGTGAGGCTCCATCTCAAAAAAAAAAAAAACCCAAATAAAGACACAGGGTGGGTGAACGGATTTTAAAACAAGACCCAAATACATGCTGCCTACAAGAAACTCATTTCACCTAAAAGACATATAGATACTGAAAGTGAAGAGATGCAGAAAATATTCTAGTCAAATAAAACCAGAAAAGGGCAGGAATACCTATAATTGTATTAGGCAAAATAGACTTTAAGTCAAAAACTATAAAAGGGACAAAGGAGATCATTATATAATGATAAAGGGGTCAAGTCAGCAAAAGAATATAACAATAATAAATATATATGCACCCAACAACGGTGTACCCAAATATATAAAGCAAATATTATTAGATATAAAGGGAAAGAGAGAGAGAGCATGAGAGAGAGCGAGTGTGAGTACACAGGAGCAAGAGCAAGAGATAAATACAGTAATAGTAGGGGATTTCAATTTCCTACTTTCACCTATGGACAGATCATCCCAACAGAAAATCAACAAACACTGAAGTAAAAAACTATACTCTAGACCAAATAAACCTAAGACATTTACAGAACATTTCATCCAACTGCCTCAGAATACACATTCTTTTCATCAGGACATGAACATTCTCCAGGAGAAATCTTATACATTATTAGACTAGAAATATACATTATTAGACTAGAAATATAAGAACATCAGTGTTCTTATACAAAAGAAACATAAGATGTTCTTATAAGAAATATAAGAACATCAGTGTTTAACTTCAAACAGTGAAGTTAAACTATACTCTAGACCAAATAAACCTAACAGGCCTTTACAGAACATTTCATCCAACTGCCACAGAATACACATTCTTCTCATCAGTACATGGAACATTCTCCAGGAGAGATCTTATACTTCTAGTCTAATATATTAATTAGACTATATTATATTAGAACTGATAAATGAATTTAGTAAAGTTGTCAGATACAAAATCAACATACAAAAGTCAGTAGAATTTCTATACACTTAGAGCAACCAACCTGAAAAAGAAATCAAGAAAGCAAATCATTTACAATAGCTACAAAAAAATAAAATAACTAGGAAATAAATTTAACCAGGCAGATGAAAGATCTATACAAGGAAAATTATAAAACACTGATGAAAGAAACTGAAGAGAAAAGGAAAAAAAGACATCCCATGTTCAGGAATTGAAAGTCTATTGTTAAAATGTTTTTTTCCCTTAATTACAATTTTTTTTTCTTTTACACAGAGATAGGATCTCTCTCTGTTGCTCAGACTGGAGTGCAGTGGCATGATTATAGCGTACTGCAGCCTTGACAACCTGGGCCCAAAGGATCCTCCTGCTTCAGCCTCCCAAGTAGACGGAACTACAAGTGTATGCCTAGCTAATTAAAAAAAAAAGTTTTTTTAGAGACGGTCTCATCATGTTGCCTAGGCTGGTCTTGAATCCCTGGCCTCAAGCAATTCTCCCACTTCAGCCTCCCAAAGAGCTAGATTACAGGCATGAGCCACCATGCTCGGCTTTGTTAAAATATCTTTACTAACCAAAGTGAGCTACAGATTAAATTCAATCCCTATGAAAATAACAAAGGCATTCTTCACAGAAATAGAAAAAACAAATCCTAAAATTCACATGGAACCACAGAAGACCCCAAATAGCTAAAATAATCCTGAGCAAAAAGAGAAAGCTGGAGGCATCACACTACACAAATTCAAATTATATTACCAAGCTACAGTAACCAAAACAGCATGGTACTGTCATATAAATAAATATACAGACCAAAGATATCCATATGGAGAATAATAAAACTAGATCCTCATGTTATACCATGTATAAAAATCAAGTCAAAATGGATGAAAGACTTAAATGTAAGACCTGAGACTACAAAAGGGAGGCAGAGACAAGAGGATTGCTTGAAGCCAGGAGTCAAGGTTACAGTGAGCTATGATTGCACCAATGCACTCCAGACTGGGCACCATAGACTCCCCCAATCTCTTACAATAAACATGATTTTAGTCACTGTAATTTATTCTGCTATTATCCTAGTCTCTTTTAGCATTATGTACAATTTGAAATAATTATGACTCAGAGTACCATTTAAAAACTATTCAATATTTACAAATTATGTATGCTACTAAAATTTTTTCTCAATTAACTATGTTCGATTCATCTGCACTTCTAAAATGTTGCTATATTTATGAATGGATCTGGAGAGATGTAGTATTTGTTGATGATAGCTTATTTAAAACTCTAATAACTTTGTCTTTCCTTTGTGGTCAAACACAAGAATTCCTAGCTCTGAGGATGAAAAGTTTTGTCAGTTTTCTACATCACTATGAGAAAATATCTACTTACGTGGGTATGGAGGAGTTTCTAGTATAAAACTGTATTCATAAAGAAATAATCCATATGCTTTTACATAAACTTTATTCTAGATTTTCAAAACAGAATCAGCTATATTACTTTGGTCACAAACTTCTTCACACATAATTTAGTAGGTACCTTTGAGAATAAACTTTGAAATAAATAATTGGACCACAGTTACTTTGTATTAGACACAGATAACATTAAATCAACTGTTCTACATCACAGTGAATTTTAGAAGTCTATATTAATGCTAAGTTAATGCATTTCCCTTAAAAGTTCCACAAGGTTAACTTACGAAACACAAGGTTAATACTATCAAAATACAGCAAAAGCCTGTCACTTGACATAAATATTTTTGGATATGAGGTAATTTCATAACAAGTATAAAGATATGAAATAATTTTGTATCTGCTGCAATTATGAGGTAAATTTAGAATTTTTGAAACTTTATTATTGTAACTAAATTGTTCACTAAGTCCATTTCTTTAGTTTGCATGACAATCGAAAGTACTGAGAAAAATTATTAATTAAAAAATTCTAAAGCATTTCTTTCCTGTGGACATTATTAAATGGAGTTTTAAGTCAATACTTCATTTTATCAAGGTCATTACACTTTTATTTTCAATATATTCTGAAATACATATACATATATATATACACAAACTCTGTTCATATAAATATAATTTCGTCACTAGATATCCCAGACTCAATCTATCACTTTTTTTTAGTTTAACATATGAGGATTGAGGGAAAAATATTCAGACTGCTCATTGATCACAGATTATAGGCACATGCAAATGTGACATAAAACATTTATCTACTTATACCAAATACTAGTCATTAGCACCATATTTTCTACTTATTTTATCTGTCTGTGTAAGGAAGGAAGCATAGAAAGGGCTTTAGGTTTACAAACAGACCTACAGTTAAATTGTGTGAGCCAGAGTTAAGTTAACAAACCACAAAGGGCTAGGCATGGTGACTTATGCCCGTAACCCCAGCACTTTGGGAGGCCGAGGTGGGTGGATTGCTTGAGCCCAAGAGCTTGAGACTAGCCTCGGCAACATGTAAAACCCCGTCTCTTAAAAAAGAAAAAAAAAAAAAAATTCACTGGGTATGGTGGGATGTGCCTTCAGTCCCAGCCGGGAGGATCACCTGAGCCCATGGAGTTCGACGGCTGAAATGAGCCTTGATCGCGCCACTGCACACCAGACTGGGTAACAAAGCAAAACTCCATCTCAAGAACACCACCACCACCACCACCCCACGAAGGTCTGATATTTAACTGTTTTTCAATCTGCTGCTTTCTCTCTGCATACACATACGCACGGACACACAATGACATAAGGACACAAGAACTGTGGATCAGAAACAAAGACAATTTATTACTCGTAGCTAAAGCAGCAGCTAGAACAATATATTTAGGCCAGTTCCCTGAGCTCCAATCTCCATAAGGCAATGCAGTAAGGGATGAATGTTACTAGTGCATACAGTAGAGAGCATCACAGGAGAGTAACCCCCAAATTAAGGAACTCTGATCTTATATTGGTTTGCTACTCTGCTCTGCCCCAGAAAGATTGCTCATTACACTCAAATATTAGCAAGTCTCCTCTGGGAAGGGGAAGAGAAGTTATTTTATTTTTATTATCCTTGGATGTCTCCGGGGAGGGACATGTCAGTAGTTTTACTGTCTTGAAATTTCTCCTTATACAATTGGCACTGTAAATGCCTTTCCTTAGAAGACTCAGACTGTGCAGGAACATGAGAAATCCATGAGCTGTCTCCCAACACTCTGGTTCCCATTTGTAAATGGGATTAATAATGTATACATAGAAGTTATACTGAAGCACTGTAACGTTTAGATGTAAGGGTGACTAATGTATAGAAAAATTAATTATTTGAGACATTGGCTGTTGGAATAGACTTGCTAGAGATGTACTGAACAGGAGTGTTTTTGATTCTCTTGGTACAAAATGAAGAAAGGAAAATCCTACTATCCATTTATAATATACCATCCAATTTATAAAATGGGTATTTTATAAAATAATTCAATAATATCTACTGTACAAACAGAATTTAAAAAGAACCCTTCATTTATTCTAATTAATCTATTTCACAGTGATTTTAATGCTGCAGAGTGTGATCCACTAGTGGAAGATATGAGCTGTAATTGGTCACAATCATCATTTAAAAAGTTAACAGAATATCAAGGTGCAGTGAAGGTATTAACAATATGAATTCTTCAGTGAAATATTTCAGATACATACACACACATACACACACACAGAGGTATCCTTGGTAGCAACTTAAATTGTGTTTCTTATCATGGATTGATTGGCAAATACACTCATTTGCTTGTATAAATAACATAGATAAGTAGCACTATGCCTGAGAATTGAAAACTTAAAAATAGCACCTAATGTTTACCAACAAACACTTAAGAGGAAACCTGAGTTTTTAAATATAATGAAAATTAGAAAAGATACAGACCAATTGTCCAAATTTCAACTGTAGACAAGATAATAGAAATAAATAACAACAGGAAAATCAAAGCAAATGGTCCTGAATGAAAAGGGCTAAATATCTTAATAAGAAAGTTAAACACTTTTAAAATTTTTCCAAATGACAATGTGCTTTTCTGTTCAGTCTCGGAAAATGCTATCTGTAAATCTTCCTCAACTCATATTATCCCACAGACTACACTTCTAGCAGATACTAAGTATTAAAGAAGATAAAAGCCATGTGGAACAACCACTACCCCAAAAGGGCTTACAACAAAATAAAGTTAAATATTACTCCATACACATTATATCATTAATTCTTCATTGCACAAAGCTAAGTATATACTTTATGTACTATGTGAAATATTTTGCTTCTTTTGGGTCATTTGGGTCATTTCATTATTCCTCCAGGCAGCAGAGAAGTTTTTAAAAAGTTAACTTAACTTATATATACTTAAGTTTTTTTTATAGATATATACATATACAACTTAACTTATATATACACACATACATATTCTGTTAACAATTCCAAGTAATCTTGATTAGGAAGCAAGTGCTTTTACTAATAGTTGGTTTATCTTACAAGAATATTAGCAGAAAAACACTTCATGATACGTATCTTGCCATGTGAGCTTGGCCAAATAATAAACTCTTCAGATAGACATATAAAATCAGAAAAGAGCAGGTGCAGTGTCTCATGCCTGTAATTATAGCACATTGGGAGACCAAGACAGGAGAACACAGAGCAAGACCCTGTCTTTAAAAAGAAGGAAAAAAAATACTGACCCCAGTACAGACAAATATATGGAATGAATACTTGTAATGAAGTTTTAGTGATATACCACACTCTGCTTAATGTATTATAAATGCATACAGCTCCAATAATCATTATCCCAAAGAGTGGAAACAGTGAGTATCAGTGAGAGAAAATAAAATATCCAGCAACTCAAATTTAATTTAAGTGCTAATTGATCTTTCTGTTTAACTTTTTTAAGACAGATAATAAATTAAAGTGGAGTGATGCCATGAAATATTGGAGATATAGTAGACCTCAAGAATCATATAACAGATCAAGTAAGCTGAATCATTTGCCCAAAATGACTTAGTTGCTTGGTTGGCAGAACATGGAGTAGACCCTCCACATCATGAGTTCCCACCAAACCTGGTGGTCACTTGTTATGACTGTTTCTATCATCTAATATGTTGACAAAGTTTTCCTTAAGACTATAACAAATAGATGTATTCCTCTAAATAATCATAAAGGAGTTGGAGTTTATCATGGTTACCTTAAGCAGTATTCCAAAGCTGATATGTATTCAAAACCAATACTTGTTTTAATAATTATTTAAGGACTTCATGAATAATTATCAAAGAATGTTAAGGTTAAAGGAAAGGTTTCACGGGGGAAGTTTCTACTGTTTATGAAGGAATTGTGTAGGGATAACAGAGACGCAATTTTTCTATGAAAAAATTCAGAGAGTTACTGGAATACTTCTGTGAGAGTCATTGAGGCTGTGCAGGTGATTCTTATCAGGGCAGCATAGGATCTACTACACTGAAAATAAGATAAAAATTGCTATCTGACCTCAGACAAGAACTTATTCCACATGCTCAAGACAATGAGTTTAACTTCTCCTATTCTTACACACATCTTCTGTTCAACAGTAGTAATCAGTAGAGAGACTAATCAAAGTCAGTGATTTCATTGCTTGTGTTACAATTCGTATACCAATTTGTTGAATACTTATTTTTAAAGGCAGTTTTAAACTGATGCTTATTCTGGACAAAGGAAACCCTTTTTCTTAATTCAGAGTGATTTAGAGCATTTTAAAGCTATACTTCCAATCTATGACTTTCTGTAATTCAGAAAGGATTATTTAAATTCTCAAGGAACTCTATATGCAAAATCAAGTAAACTGAACTTTTTTGTTTCTTTTTTTTCTTTGAAACTGAGTCTTGCTCTGTCACCCAGGCTGGAGCACAGTGGCGCAATCTCAGCTGACCGCAAGCTCCACCTCCTGGGTTCACGCCATTCTCCTGCCTCAGACTCCAGAGTAGCTAGGACTACAGGTGCCTGCCACCACGCCCGGCTAATTTTTGTATTTTAGTAGAAACGGGGTTTCACCATGTTAGCCAGGATGGTCTCGATCTCCTGACTTCGTGATCCACCTGCCTCGGCCTCCCAAAGTGCTGGGATTACAGGCGTGAGCCAGCGTGCCCTGCTTTTTTTTTTTTTTTTTTTTTTTTTTTTTTTTTTTAACTTTAAGTTCTGGGATACATGTGCAGAACGTGCAGGTTTGTTACATTGGTATACATGGGCCATGGTGGTTTGGCGCACGTATCAACCCATCATCTAAGTTTTAAGCCCTGCATGCAATAGGTATTTGTCCGAATCCTCTCCCTCCCCTTGCCCCTTACCCACCAACTGGCCAAGGTATGTTATGCTCCCCTCCCCGTGTCCATGTGTTCTCATTGTTCAACTCCCACTTATGAGTGAGAACATGTGATGTTTAGTTTTCTGTTCCTATGTTACTTTGCTAAAAATGATGGTTTCCAGCTTCGTCATGTCCCTGCAAAGGACATGAACTCATCCTTTTTTATGGCTGCATAGTATTCCATGGTATCTATGTGCAAGATTTTCTCTATCCAGTCTATCATTGATGGGCATTAGGTTGGTCCTAAGCCTTTGCTATTGTAAATAGTGCTACAATAAACACATGTGTGCATGTGTCTTTATAGTAGAATGATTTATAATCCCTTGGGTACATACCCAGTAATGGGATTGCTGGGTCAAATGGTATGTCTGGTTCTAATCCTTGAGGAACTGCCACGCTGTCTTCTACAATGGTTGTACTAATTTACACTCCCACCAACAGTGTAAAAGCATTCCTATTTCTCCACAACCTCACCTGCAACTGTTGTTTCCTGACTTTTTAATGACCACCATTCTAACTGGCAGGAGATGGTATCTCATTGTGGTTTTGATTTGCATTTCTCTAATGACCAATGATCATGAGCAATTTTTCATGCTTGTTGGTTGCATGTCTTCTTTTGAGAAGTGTCCATTCATATCCTTCACCCAATTTTTGATGGGGTTGTTATTTTCTTGTAAATTTGTTTAAGTTCCTGTAGATTCTGGATATTAGACCTTTGTCAGATGGATAGATTGCAAAAATTTTCTCCCATTCTGTATGCTGCCTGTTCACTCTAATGATAGTTTCTTTCACTGTGCAGAAGCTCTTTAGTTTAATTAGATCCCATTTGTCAATTTTGGCTTTTGTTGCTATTGCATTGGGTGTTTCAGTCATGAAGTCTTTGCCCATGACTATGTCCTGAATGGTATTGCCTGGGTTTTCTTCTAGGGTTTTTATGGTTTTAGGTTTTACATTTAAGTCCTTAATCCATCTTGGTT
>NW_016816204.1:150136-171980 GCF_001698545.2 Rhinopithecus bieti
CCCCCCACCCCCCGTGATAGGCCCCAGTGTGTGATGTTCCCCTTCCTGAGTCCAAGTGATCTCATTGTTCAGTTCAGAAATTTTCTTTTTTTGTTGTGTCTCTGTCAAGTTTTGGAATCAGGATGATGCTGGCTTCATAAAATGAGGTAGGGAGGAATCCCTCTTTTTCAATTGTTTGGAATAGTTTCAGAAGGAATGGTACCAGCTCGTCTTTGAACCTCTGGTAGAATTCAGCTGTGAATCTGTATGGTCCTGGGCTTTTTTTGGTTGGTAGACTAGTAATTACTGCCTCAACTTCAGAACTTGTTATTGGTCTATTCAGGGATTCGACTTCTTCCTGGATTAGTCTTGGGAGGGTGTATGTGTCCAGGAATGTATCAGTTTCTTCTAGATTTTCTAGTTTATTTGTATAGAGGTGTTTATAGTATTCTCTGTTGGTAGTTTGTATTTCTCTGAGAATAGTGGTGATATCCACTTTATAATTTTTTTATTGCATCTATTTGATTCTTCTCTCTTTTCTTTAATAGTCTAGCTAGCAGTCTATCTATTTGGTTAATCTTTTCAAAACACCACCTGCTGGATTCACTGATTTTTTTCAAGGGTTTTTCATATCTCTACTTCCTTCAGTTCTGCTGTGATCTTAGTTATTTCTTGTCTTCTCCTAGCTTTTGAATTTGTTTGCTATTGCTTCTCTAGTTCTTTTAATTGTGACGTTGGGGTGTTGATTTCAGATCTTTCCAGCTGTCTGAAGTGGGCATTAGTGCTATAAATTTCCCTCTTAACACAGCTTTTTGTGTGTCCTAGATCCTGGTACGTTTTCTCTTTGTTCTCAATGATTTCAAGTAACTTCTTCATTTCTGCCTTAATTTCATTATTTACCCAATATTCATTCAGGAACAGGTTGTTCAATTTCCATGTAGTTGCGTGGTTTTGAGTGAGTTTCTTAATCCTAAGTTCTAATTTGATTGCACTGTGGTCTGAAGACTGTTACAATTTCCATTCTTTTGCATTTGTTGAGGAGTGTTTTACTTTGAATTATGTGGCCGATTTGAGAATAAGTGCTATGTGGTGCTGAGAAGAATGTATATTCTGTTGATTTGGGGTAGACAGTTCTGTAGCAACCCCGTGTCTATTAGGTCCACTTGGTCCAGAGCTGAGTTTAAATCCTGAATAACCTTGTTAATTTTCTGTCTCATTGATCTAATATTGACAGTGGGGTGTTAAACTCTCCCACTATTATTGTGTGGAAGTCTAAGTTTCTTTGCAGGTCTCTAAGAACTTGTTTTATGAATCTGGGTGCTCCTGTATTGGGTGCACATATATATATATTTATGATAGTTAGCTCTTCTTGTTGCATTGATCCCTTTACCATTATGTAATACCCTTGTCTTTTTTGATCTTTGTTAGTTTAAAATCTATTTTATCAGAGACTAGGATTGTAACCCCTGCCTTTTTTTTTTTTTTTTTTTTTTTTTTTTTTTTTTTTTTTTTTTTTTTTTTTTTTTTTTTTTTTTTTTGCTTTCCATTTGCTTGGTAAACATTCTTCCATCCCTTTATTTTGAACCTATGTGTGTCTTTGCAAGTGAGATGGGTCTCCTGAATAAAGCACACCAATGGATCTTGACTCTTTATCCAATTTGCTAGTCTGTGTCTTTTAGTTGGGGCATTTAGGCCATGTACAGTTAAGGTTAATATTATTATATATGAATTTGATCCTGTCATCATGATGTTAGCAGGTTATTTTACACATTAGTTGAAGNTTTCTTTGCAGGTCTCTAAGAACTTGTTTTATGAATCTGGGTGCTCCTGTATTGGGTGCACATATATATATATTTATGATAGTTAGCTCTTCTTGTTGCATTGATCCCTTTACCATTATGTAATACCCTTGTCTTTTTTGATCTTTGTTAGTTTAAAATCTATTTTATCAGAGACTAGGATTGTAACCCCTGCCTTTTTTTTTTTTTTTTTTTTTTTTTTTTTTTTTTTTTTTTTTTTTTGCTTTCCATTTGCTTGGTAAACATTCTTCCATCCCTTTATTTTGAACCTATGTGTGTCTTTGCAAGTGAGATGGGTCTCCTGAATAAAGCACACCAATGGATCTTGACTCTTTATCCAATTTGCTAGTCTGTGTCTTTTAGTTGGGGCATTTAGGCCATGTACAGTTAAGGTTAATATTATTATATATGAATTTGATCCTGTCATCATGATGTTAGCAGGTTATTTTACACATTAGTTGAAGCACTTTCTTCATAGTGTCATTGGTCTTTATATTTTGGTGTGTTTGTGCAGTGGCTAGTACCACTTTTTCCTTTCCACATTTAGTACTTCCTTCGGGAGCTCTTGTAAAGCAAGCCTGGTGGTAACAAAATCCCTCAGCATTTCCTTCTCTGAAAAGGATTTTATTTCTCCTTAGCTTATGAACCTTAGTTTAGCTGGACATGAAATTCTGGGTTGAAAATTCTTTAAGAATGTTGAATAATGGCCCCCACTCTCTTCTGGCTTGTAGGGTTTCTGCAGAGAGATCTGCAACTGGTCTGATGGGTTTCCTTTTGTAGGTAACCTGACCTTTCTCTATGGCTGCCCTTCATTTCAACCTTGGAGAATCTGACAATTAGGTGTCTTGGGGTTGCTCTTCTTGAGGAGTATCTTAGTGGTGTTCTCCATATTTCCCGAATTTCAGTGTTGGCCTGTCTTGTTAGGTTGGGGAAGTTCTCCTGGATAATATCCTGAAGTGTGTTTTTCAACTTGGTTCTGTTCTCCCTTTCACTTTCAGGTACACCAATCAATCATAGGTTTGGTCTTTTCACATAGTCCCATATTTCTTGAAGTTTTTGTTCGTTCCATTTCATTTTTTTCTCTGATCTTGTCTTCACTCCTTATTTCAGTAAGTTGATATTCAATCTCTGATATCCTTTCTTCTGCTCGATCAATTTGGCTATTGATACTTGTATATGCTTCATGAAGTGCTTGTGCCGTGTTTTTCAGCTCCATCAGGTCATTTATGTTCCTCTCTAAACTGATTATTCTAGTTAGCAGTTCCTATAACCTTCTATCAAGGTTCTTAGCTTCCTTGAACTGGGTTAGAACATGCTTCTTCAGCTCAGAGGAGTTTGTTATTACCCACCTTCCGAAGCCTACTTCTGACAATTCATCAATGTCATTCTCCGTCCAGTTTTGTGCCCTTGCTGGAGAGGAGCTGCAATTATTTGGAGGCAAAGAGGCATTCTGGTTTTTGGAATTTTCAGCGTTTTGCGCTCGTTTTCCTCATCATCATGGATTTATCTACCTTTGATCTCTGAGGCTGATGACCTTTGGATGGGGTTTTGTGTGGGGTCCTTTTGCTGATGCTAAGGTTGTTGCTTTCTGTTTGCTAGTTTTTCTTCTAACAGTCAGGGCCCTCTTCTGCAGGTCTGCTGCAGTTTGCTGTAAGTCCATTCCAGACACTGTTTGCCTGGGTATCACCAATGGAGGCTGCAGAACAACAAAGACTGCTGCCTGGTCCTTCCTCTGGAAGCTTCGTCCCAAAGGGGCACCACCAGCCTGATGCCAGCCAGAGCTCTCCTGTTTGAGGTGTCTGTTGACCCCTGTTGGCAGTTCTCTCCTAGTGAGACAGCACAGGAGTCTTCCCAAGTGGGTCCCTGACCCTCTTGAGGAGGCAGTCTGTCCATAAGCAGAGCTCAAGCACTGGCTGGGAGAATCCTCCTTGTCAGTATTAGTTGTTCTCTTCAGAGCCACCAGGCAGGAAAGTTTATGTCCTCTGAGGCTGCGCCCACAGCCGCCTCTTCCCTCAGGTGCTCTGTCCCAGGGAGACAGGAGTTTTATCCATAAGTCCCTGACTAGGTCTGCTGCCTTTCTTTCAGAAATGCCCTGTCCAATGAGGAAGAATCTAGAGAGGGAGTCTGGCCACAGTCGCTTTGCTTCACTGTGGTGAATTCCACCTGATTCAAACCTCCCAGCTGTCTTAGTACTGTCAGGGAAAAACCACCTACTCAAGCCTCAGTAATTGCAGATGCCCCTCCCCCTACCAAGCCCAATGGTCCCAGGTCAATTTCAGACTGCTGTGCTGGCAGTGAGAATGTTAAGCCAGTGGTTCTTAGCTTGCTGGGCTCCGCGAGAGTGGGACCCTCTGAGCAAGACCACTTGGCTCCCTGGCTTCAGCCCCCTTTCCAGGGGAGTTAACAGTCTCACTGGGGTTCCAGGTGCCACTGGAGTACGAAAAAAAAACTCCTGCAACTAGCTCAGTGTCTGCCTAAACTGCCACCCAGTTTTGTGCTTGAAACCCAAGGCCCTGGTGGTATAGGCACACGAGGGAATCTCCTGATCTGTGGATTGCAAAAACCATAGGAAAAGCATAGTATCTGGGTCGGATAGCACAGTCCCTCATGGCTTCCCTCGGCTCGGGGAGGGAGGTCCCCCGACTCCTTGCACCTCCCAAGTGAGGTGATGCCCCACCCTGCTTCTGCTCAACCTCTGTGGGCTGCAACCACTGCCTAACTAGTCCCAGTGAGATGAACTGGGTATCTTAGTTGGAAATGCAGAAAACACCCACCTTCTGTGTTGGTCTTGCTGGGAGCTGCAGACCACAGCTCTTCCTATTCAGCCATCTTTTTTTTGAGACAGAGTCTCACTCTGTCACCCAGGCTGGAGTACAGTGGCGTGATCTCAGCTCACTGCAAGCTCCTGCCTCAGCCTCCCGAGTAGCTGGGACTACAGGTGCCCACCACGCCTGGCTAATTTTTTGTAATTTTAGTAGAGGTGGGGTTTCACCATGCTACCCAGGATGGTCTCGATCTCCTAACCTCGTGATCCACCTGCCTCGGCCTCCTATTACAGGCTTGGCCATCTTAAGTATTGAAAATAAATGGTTTTTCTCTTCACTGGTTGTCTTTACTTTGTGAGGTTCCTGACTCCACTGCTTCTCTTCTTCAGTTCACTCCTGTTATGGAAGTGTCGTGGCACTCTAAAGTCTGTGTCCTTAACTAGCCAGCTTCAGGGCTAAAATAGCCTTTAAGTGCAAGGGGAAAAAAACCTTAGGTATTTCCCAAATTGGTAGCTGCAGAGGGGCTCAATCCTTACTGTAAACTGAACACTTCAAAACAAGATTGCTTTTCACATTATGAAACCCTTTCAATCTTGCATTTAATTGATTCTAGTGTTCTCTTTCCAGTTTTAAAATATTTTTATAGAAAAAAATCAAAATATAAGAAATGTAACTCAAAAGTTCAACTGTTAAAACTGAAAATATGAAAATTTAGATTAGCTTACATTAATTACAAGCTAATTAATTAATTACAAAGGATGAGGCCTACATACATTGTAAGTACACTGTACGATAAGTGTAAAACCCTGATCGATATAGGCATTCTATCAATAATATTAAAATTCAGTGTCCACTGAAGCAAAATCACTACTTTTTTTGGTGATGATATGTACCACGGCATTGGGAAAAATATATATATATGAACTTTGGATTCATTAAAAAACAGAAATTTTGGACAGGTGCTGTACTTCCAGCACTTTGGGAGGCTAAATCAGGTAGATCACCTGAGGTCAGGAGTTTGAGACCAGCTTGTCCAACAGGGCGAAACCCCATCTCTACTAAAAATACAAAATTAGCTAGGTCATGGCATGCACCTGTAGTCCCAGTTATTCCAGGGGCTGAGGCACAAGAATTGTTTGAACCTGGGAGGTAGAAGTTGCAGTGAGCCAAGATCACACCATTGCACTTCAGCCTGGGCAACAGAGAGAGACTGTGTCTCCAAAAAAAAAAAAACCAGAAATTTTAAATGCAATGAAATGTAGGCTCATTCAAATGTTTTTCTCGAAAGCCATGAAAAACAAACTATTCTAATATACAAACTAGAATACATTTTATGAAATAGTGAAATAGTCTATTGATTCCACTCAAATAAGATAATGGGACTATACTTTCACATTTTCTTATCAATAGTTCTAATAATTATACATAAAAGACAATTATGTGGGTCAACAGGGGACACATTGTAGATACAAAGTTACTAACAGATTGAAAGTACAAGGGTGGAAAAATATATCATGCAGGCTGGATGTGGTGGCTCGCACCTGTAAAACCAACAATTTGAGAGGCCAAGGCAGGGGTTTAACTTTGAGCCAGGAGTTCAAGATCAGCCTGGACAATATAATGAGACCTTGTCTCTGCAAAAATTTAAAAATTAGCCAAGCATGATGGTATGCACCTGTAATCCCAGCTACTCAAGAGACTGAGGTGGGAGGATCACTTAAGCCTGGGAATCAGAGGTTCCAGTGAGTGGTAACCTCTGCTTGCCAGTGCACTCCAGCCTGGGCAACAAAGCAAGACCCTATCTGGGGAAAAAAAAAAAAAGGCCTATTATGCAAACAACACCGACAAGAAAGATAAAGTGGTTTTATTAATGTCAGAAAGAATAGCCATTAAACAAATTAGATTATTTATTAGATGAAATGGACAAATACTTAGAAAGGCACAAATGACTAAAAAATTCAAGAAAAAATAGGTAACTTGAACAGACCTATATAACAAGAGATTAAATTAGTAATCAAGAAACTACCCACAAAGAAAAGCCTAGCCCCAAATGGCTTCACTGTTGAATTCTAATGAACGTTTAAAGAAGAATTAGATAAAGCGGCCGCAACACTTGCCCTGATCCTGATCCTCCATCCTCAGACTCGACTGGCAGTGTAGGCCTACAGCCTTGTACTGATGTCAGATGTGAGAGCCTGTGCTTAAGAAATCACATCTCACTGAAGACATTCAAACAAAAGTTGGAACACTACTTTACCAGAACAGAAAGGAAACTCATGCATCAGAAAAGGTGACTAATAAATGTACCAAAAGAATATGGGTGCACAAATACCAGAACCTGATCAGATTAAACAGTTTAAGGAATTTCTTGGGACTGACAATTAACTTATAGAAATCTGCTTTTTGGACTGTGTTAAGACTGCACAAGAGATGTAAAACCTGAAGAGACCAGCTGTTCAGAACACTTTATGGAAATATTTTAAATGACAAAAGAATATCCATGAGACTTCAGGAATATCATATTTAGCAGAATGAAGCTCTGGCAGCCAAAGCAGGACTCCTTGGCCAACCATGATAGAGAAGTACTAGATTGCCAACAGCTGCTATACTGGAAATGAGTATGCATCTGATACAATCCCCTGAAAGCAGTAGCCACCTTGTTAAGCCATCTGTCATGAGTTTTTGGCAAATGGAAACCACTGGAGAAACCAGTGATCATTCCTATTTACCAGGAATAATCAGAATAGAAGGTCTTATTCTTCAATGAAATAGTAAGATGCAACATTTGTTGAGGCCTTAAGATTCAGCAGCATGGTCACTTGATTAGAAAAATAAACAATTGCTGCTTCTTTTAAAAAAAAAATACCAATTCTCCACAAACTCTTCCAAAAATTAGAAGAGGGAAGACATCTTTCAATTCATATTATGAGGCCAGTATTACTATGATACTCTAAAATCAGACAAAGTCACAAGAAAATAAAACTACAGACCAATACTCATGAGAATGATGCAAAAATCCTCAACAAAATACTAGCAAAACAAATCCAGCAACATTTAAAAATTATATATAACATAACCAAGTGCAGTTTGTCTCAGGAATGCAAGGTTGGTTTAAGATCCAAAAATCAATTAATTCAATGCATCATATCAATAGAATAGAAAACAAAATTACATGATCATCTCAACAGACATAGAAAAAGCATCTGGCAGCCAGGCATGGTGGCCCACGCCTGTAATCTCACACTTTGGGAGGCCTAAGCGGTGGATCACAAGAGGTCAGGAGTTCGGGTGGATCACAAGAGGTAAGGAGTTTGAGACCAGCCTGGCCAACATGGTGAAACCCTGTATCTACTAAAAATACAAAAATTAGTTAGGCGTGGTGCTGGACACCTGAAATCCCAGCTACTCGGGAGGCTGAGGCAGGAGAATTGCTTGAACCTGGGAGGCAGAAGTTGCAGTGAGCCAAGATTATGCCATTGCATTCTAACCTGGGCAACAAGAGCAAAACTCCATCTCAAAAAACAAGCAAACCAAAAGCATTTGGCAAAATCCACTACAATTGACTCTTGAACAACACTGGTTTGAACTTCACAAATCCACTGACACCAGTATTTTCTTCCACATCTGCCACCCTTGAGACAGCAAAACCAACTCCTCCTCTGCCTCCTCAGCCTACCCAACATGAAGACAATGATGACTTTTATCATGAAATATTTCCACTTAATAAAAGAGTACATATATTTTCTCTCATGATTTTCTTAATAACGTATTCTTTATATGATACATATATAAAATATGTGGTAATTGACTTTATGTTACTGGTAAGGCTTCTGGTTAACAGTAGGCTATTAGTTGACAAGTTTTGGGAGACTCCAAAGTTATACATGGATTTTAGACTATGCAGTGGGTCAGCACCCACAATCCCCATGTTGTGCAAGGGTTAACTGTACTGTTTCAAGATAAAAACACTACGGTGGCTCAAGCCTGTAATCCCAGCACTTTGGGAGGCCGAGACGGGCGGATCACGAGGTCAGGAGATCGAGACCATCCTGGCTAACACGGTGAAACCCCGTCTCTACTAAAAAATACAAAAAACTAGCCGGGCGTGGCGGCGGGCGCCTGTAGTCCCAGCTACTCAGGAGGCTGAGGCAGGAGAATGGCGTAAACCCGGGAGGCGGAGCTTGCAGTGAGCTGAGATCCGGCCACTGCACTCCAGCCTGGGCGACAGAGCGAGACTCCGTCTCAAAAAAAAAAAAAGATAAAAACACTAAAAAAAACTAGAAATAGAAGGTACCTTCCTCAATCTGATAAAGGGCATCTAAGAAAACTGCAGAGAAACATCAAACTTAACGGTGAATGATTAGATATTCTCCCCCTCCATGAGAAACAAGACTAGGGACATCTCTTCTTGTCACTTCTGTTCACTGTTACACTACAAGTACTGGTCACAGCAATTAAGGAAAGGGAAAAAAAGTTAAACGTTTCCAAATTAGAAAGAAAGAAGGAAACAAAACTATATTCACAGATGACATGGTTTTGTACATAGAAAATCGTAAAGAACCTACTAAAAAATATTACAGCTAAAAAAGTTCAGAAAGGCTGCAGGATACAAGATCAATATTAACACACACACACACACGCACACACACACACACACACACACAACTGGGCCAAGCACAGTGGCTCATGCCTACAATCCTAAAACTTTGGGAGGCTAAGGCCAGAGGATTTGCTTGAGTCCAAGAGCTTGAGACCAGCCTGGGCAACATGGCAAGACTCTGTCTCTACAAAAAAAATTAAAAATTAGCCAGGCATTGTGGCACGTGTCTGGTGGTCTCAGCTACTTGGGAGGCTGAGGCAGGAAAATCAGGTGAGCCCAGGAGGTCGTGGCTGCAGTGAGCCATGTTTGTGCCACTGCACTTCAGCCTGGGCAACAGAGCATGAGCCTGTCTCAAAAACAAAACAACAACAACAAAAACCACACACAATTGTATCTCTAAGCCATCTGCAACGAATAATCTGAACATAAAATTAAGAAAATAATTCCACTTACAATAGCATCAAAAATAAAGTAATATTTGGGAATAAGTTTTCTTTACAGTGTAAAATTTATACTCTGAAAACTACAAAACATTGTTGCAACAAATTAAAGGTGATCTAAATAAATGGAAAAATGTCCCACATTCATGGAAATTTTTATTAAGATTGGCAATATTACCCATTATGGATGTAGAGATTCAACACAATCCCTATCAGAATCCAAGCTATACTCATTGTGTAAACTGACAAACTGACTCTAAAATTCACTTGGAATTGCAATGGACCAAAAACAGTCAAGGAGGGAGAATTGAGTGGGTGATAGCTAATGTATATGGGGCTCTTTTTGAGGTGATGAAAATGCTCTAAATTTGATTTATCTCAATAAAGCTTTTTTTTTTTTTTTGAAGTACCATGAAAACAAAGAACAATTTAATTTCCTGATGGGAAGAAAGACTCACAGAAAGGTACCAAGAAGTGATATCATTTGTACTAAGTATATGTTTTACTATTCTCTAAGTCTTTAAAAATTTGAAAATACACACATAGCAATAATTAACCAGAATAGTACAAATTTGAGCATGCTGGTTTTGAATTACGTATTGCTGTACTAAGGATGTTCGTAAATGAATTGTCAAGACAATTTTCAATACAATGGCAGCCAAATAAATAAATACACAAAATAAATACAAGCAAGTACATGAAATAGAAAACTACCATGAGAGCCAACATACAGTGGATTTAGGATTAAGGAGGTATAAACATATTAGAAATCTTTGAAGAAGTTAAGAAGGACAGCAAAAGAAAACAAAAACAGACAGCAAGAAGTAAGTTAATGATTGCAAAAATCCTTTTTTTTTGAGACGGAGTCTCGCTCTTGTTGCCCAGGCTGGAGTAGAGTGGCACAATCTCGGCTCACTGCAACCTCTGCCTTCCTGGGTTCAAGCAATTATCCTGCCCCAGCCTCCTGAGTAGCTGGGATTACAGGTGCCCACCACCACGCCCAGCTAATTTTTTTTTTTTTTTTTTTTTTTTTGTATTTTTAGTAGAGACAGGGTTTCACCATGTTGGCCAGGCTGGTCTCAAATTCCTGACCTCATGATCCACCCACCTGGGCCTCCTTAAGTGCTGGGATTACAGGGGTAAGCCACCACACAGATATACTATGGCAAGTGTAATAAACTTTAGTATAAACATTGTAAAAATGCAAGTCTAAATGTGAAGGAAACAAATGTAGAGCACCACTTTGAATATACTTGTTATAGTATACTATTAAGGAGAAGAAGAATAACTTTAACTTTGAATGTAACTGTAGCACAATGAAATGAGAACAAGTGTTCTTCAATCAAGCTAATAATAAAATTTTACTCTAAGTTTCTGACATAAAGGATAATGATAGATGTCTAATGAATAGTTAATATTGAAATCATTAAGAAGTATTTTAATATTTTATGAGGTTTTTAAAAAAGTATGGTAGAGACAATGTTCCAATGTTCCAATAACATTCTACATATTGTACTATTCCTGATATAAATGTACTTGCAAATGGGCAATAAATTTGCCAGCCATTTTAATCTTTCAAAATTAAGTATTTAAAATTGGTAATATGCAGCATGCTATATAGATAATTAAAACAGTTAAAAAAAAAAAAAGTACACTGAATGAAAAACAAGTCTCTCACAAATAGCAATTCCTCAGTTTTCCTCCACTGGTTTCCAGTTTCACATGTGTTCTTACTGAATTTCTATTTACGTTATTTCTTGACTCTATTCTGATGCCCAGATCTGTCAATATATAAACACATAATATACACACACTGAAATATACACTGAATTTTCCAAAACAATCTAGGTTTCTATTCTTTTTAATCAAAGCAAATGCTATGTATGGCTTCATTTTAATTTCTACTTGCTTACAAGTTTGAATAGTAATATTCAGAGTTGTCAAGTTAGGAAGCAAGATATATCACCTGAAACCTGGTTTAGACAACATTTTAAAAATTAAAAATCATCAGGTATATAAATCAAGATTGTCATACTACTCAAAAATTATATGGGAATGTAAGGAAACAACTGACTTTTTCTCATATAAACAATACTAAATGCAGACACACAATGAAACAATAAACACAGTTCTTTAGATTTGTAACTGGAATTTCACACCTTTTCCTTACCCTAATCAGAGTTGAATACTAAAATTAAATAAATGTAAATTAACATGCTATTTTAAAATCAAACTAAAACCAATTTATAGTAACAGAATATATTAATATTAACTCAAACAGTTTAAATTCCCTCCTATGTACATGAAAAATGGCCCTTCAAAATGGAAGGGAATTTCATCATCTGGTTTAAAAATAACAATGAAATAAAGAGCAGCATAGACAAGACTACTTTTGGCCTCTGGCTTCTTTCAATATAGAAGTATTATAAAGAAAAGAGTAAGCCAGTGTTGATATAGTAAAGAAACCTCCACTTTAATATCTCATTTTTTTCAGGAAAGAAGTAGTCTGCAAAATCTGTGAAAGTGATTTATCTTCAGGTGAATAAAATGAACAGCAATTGATCTTGTACCTAGGGAGTGACTCTTCTTCCACCAGTTACAAACATATCTCTGTTAAATATCACTAGAATAGGTTGGGTAATTTCATGTTTTGAATAATTTATTTGCACACTTAAGATTTAGGATTGATTCTAAAGTTTTATGTCCAACAGCACAGTTTCAATTGGGTCATTAACTTGTTCATTATTCAACACTTTTTGCATCTGTAAAATGAGTCCACTTTTGTATGGGACCATCACAGAAATGACACCAAACACAGATTTGGTGGGTGAAAGAGGTATGTCAGAGGTAAGATGACCATGAAAAAGAGATATATAAGTTGAGATATGTGAAATGGGCACAAATTGGTAAAGTGAAGGAAAAGAATGTTATATGCAGAGGAATCTGTATGTTTATGTCAACGAGATATATGATCACCAAACATTTCACTTTATAGCAAAGAATTTTGAAGAAATCAAGACTGTCTTCTAACTTAGTGTATAAAGTGGATCATTTTGAAAATAAAATCTACTTTACTTATATTGGTTATCCTAGAAATTCTGTGAAGAGGCTAAAAAAGGAATTTAGGCCAGGCAGTGGCTCACCCCTGTAATCCTAGCACTTCAGAAGGCCAAGGCAGAAGGACTGCTTGAAGCCAGGAGATTGAGACCAGCCTGGGCAACATGGCCAGGCCCCCATCTCTACAAAAAATAAAAATAAAAAAATTAGTCAGGCATGGTGGCATGCACCTATAGTCCTAGCTACTTGGGAAGCTGAAGCAGGAGAATCCCTTGAGCCCAGGTATTTGAGGCTACAGTGAGCTATGACTGTGCCACTGCACTCCAGCCTGCGAAATGGAACAAGACACTGTCTCTTAAAAGAAATTAAAAAAAAAAAAAAAAAAAACTCCCCAAAGTAGACATTACATGCATTCTTCTTAGTGTGTGTGTACTATTCTGTAAAATCTTATCAGCTGTAAAGATTCATGTATTTACCAGCACAATTAAGACACAGAACTATTCCACCAACACAAAGAAGCCCTCTCCTGCAACTCCCTTATAGTCATACCTATCCCCTTCTCCCACATTATCTCTAACTCCTGAAACAACAGGTCAATTTTCCAAAACTAATTTTTTTTTCATTTAAGTAATACTATATAATTGGAATCATACAGTATGTAACATTTTGAGTTTAGCTTTTTTTACTTAGTGTGATGCCCTTAAGATCTATGGAAACTGCTGACTGTACCAGTAATTTATTCCTTTACAAAGCTTAGCATTCCATTGGATAGATACCTCACAGTTTGTTTATTCACCTGTTGAAGGTTATCTGGATTGTTTCCAGTTTGAGGCAATTACAAATTAAGTTGATATAAATATTTGTGTAGCAAGTTTTTACATATACATAAATTTCCATTTCTCTATGTTAAATACTCAGGAATATGATTGCTGAGTCATATGGAATATTTATCTTTAATTTTATAAAAAAATGCCAAACCGTTTTCCAGAGTGGCTGTGTCATTTTCTTATCAGCAACAGATGAGAAATCCATTCATTCTGTATTCTCACCATTTTTTACTTTCGCTATCCACATATGTATGCAGCGGTATCTTGTAGTTTTAATTTGCACTTCTCTAATGGCTAAGAATATTGAAAATATTTTACATGGCTTACTTGCTATTACATATTCACTTTTATCATTTAAGTTTTCGTTGTTGTTGTTGCTGTTGTTATCCTAGAAATTCTGTATAAAGGCTAGAAAAGGAATTTAGGCCAGGGGCAGTGGCTCATGCCTGTAATCCCAGCACTTTAGGAAGCTGAGGCAGGAGGACCCCTTGAAGCTAGGGTCTCGCTCTGTCACCCAGACTGGAGTGTAGTGGTGCAATCATGGCTCATTTAAGATTCTTAAATACATTTGCAGCCCAGCGTGGTGGCAGGCACCTATAATCCCAGCTACTCGGGAGGCTGAGGCATGACGATCCCTTGAACCCGGGAGGCGGAGGCTGTGGTGAGCAGAGATTGCATCATTGTACTCCAGCCTGGGCTACAAGACTCCGACTCAAAAAAAAAAAAATCATCTGAAGAGGGAATATACAATAATATCTTCAAGTTCACAGTTAGTAAGCTCTTCTAGCTAATAGTAGGACAACACAGATTAATATACAAAAAGCGAATGAAGCCAGCTGTAGTAATAAAAAGTAGAGGAGTGTAAGTATAGAAAATTTAATTTACTTAGAAATGTCATTATAGAGATGATTTGATTAAAGCTATTCACTTTGATAACCCAGGAAAGGCACTTAAAATTCACAAGGCATGAGTCAGATAATGTCAGTGCCCCTGCAATATCCTTTGGACCTAACCCTTTCCCACCACTCCAAATTACTTCCAATAGCCAGTATCTTCCTCTGTATGCCTCAGGGCTTTCCTCGGAATGGCTGAATGCTACTATGCCCACCATAGCACCAGGCGGGTGCACTGTCCTCTGTATGGCAGTCCACAACCAGTAACAGGAAATACACTCACTCTCTCACACTTCAGGTGAGTTAATTCCGAAACTAAATTTGACACTGACTTTCCCAGAATTATCCCACAAGATAAAGCTCCAGCAACCTATTGTGAGTTTACTTAGTAAGTCTTCATTAGCTGCCTTGCTTTCCTTGCATCAGTTCTTGCCTGTTACATACATCTCCAAAGTAGGCATTGTTCTAAAATCCTTGCTTCAGGTTCTGCTGCTGGGAAAACTTATGTATGTTAAACCACCCACCACAATAAAATAACTCTCATTAAAAATAAAAAATACTTGGAAGCAAAAGGTAGTGACAATAAATAAGACATATATATAGTAGGCCCACCATATCCACGGGTTCTGCATCTGCAGAACAACCAACAGCAGATCAAAAATACTTGGAAGTGGGGGAAATGGATAGTTGCTGAGTCTGTACTGAACATGTACAGACTTTTTTCTTGTCATTATTCCCTAAACAATACAGTATAACAAATATTTACTTAGCATTTACAGCGTATTAGGTATCATAAGTAATCTAGGGATTAAAGTATATGGGAGGATATGCATAGGTTATGTGCAAATATTATGCCATTTAAGGGACTTGAGTATCCATGGATTTGGTATCCACAGAGGGTCCTAGAACCAATCCCTTATGGGCTCCAAGGGATGACTGTACTTTTCTTTCTCTATTTACTTTTTCTATTTATTATTATTTCATAACTCTCTTCAATTATAAATTAAAAGCATTTCCCCTGCATATTGAAAACCTAATTTCTAATATGTCCATTACATTAAAATTAACAGTGCAAAATTACAGATGTCTACGACTACAAAAAATATCGACCTGTAAAATGCAATAATTTCAACTTCCATGATTAGACAGCAAAACAAAAAAACCAAACACATTAAGCTACAGTAATCAGAGAAGTATGATACTGGACAAAGAAGAGACATATATCAATGAAACAGAATATGGAATATAGATACA
Organism: Rhinopithecus bieti; assembly: GCF_001698545.2. Classification (NCBI taxonomy): domain Eukaryota; kingdom Metazoa; phylum Chordata; class Mammalia; order Primates; family Cercopithecidae; genus Rhinopithecus; species Rhinopithecus bieti. The sequence continues at coordinate 165,751 of NW_016816204.1, forward strand.
CAACCACATAATTGATTTTCAAAAAAGTACAAAGGCAATTAAAGAGATTTAAATAGACTTCGGGAAAGAGTAATGGATCAATTGGGTATCCATATGCCAAAGCAAAAAACAATAACCAAAGACTCTGTTACAGACCTCACTCAATATACACAAAAATTAACTCAAAATGGATCACAGATCTACATGTAAAAAGTAAAACTACGAAATTTCTAGTAGAAAATATAGGAGAAAATCTTTCTGACCCCGGATTAGGCAAAGAGCTCTTACATGACACAAAAGCATAATCCATTTTTAAAGTACATAAATTTGTAAGAACTTCTGCTCACTGAAAGACATTGTTAGGAAAATGAAAACACAAGCCACTCACTAGGAGAAAATATTTGCAAATCACACATCTGATAAAAGTCTTGTCTGCAGAACAGATAAAGAATTCTCAAAACCCTGTAACAAAAATAAACACAATTTTTTTTTTTTTTTTAAAGGCAAACAGTTTGAAGAGATACTTCTTCAAAGAACATATACAGGTAGCAAATAAGCATATAAAAACGTGCTTCACATAATTAGGGAAGTAGAAACAAACAATGAGATACTCCTCTCCCCCTCATAATTGATATAGTAATAAAAATTGATAATATCAAGTGCTGAAAGGATGTGGAACCACTAGACTTCTCATATATTACTAGTGGGAATGTGAAATGGCACAGATACTTTGGAAAGGAGTTTAGCAATACATCTAGTAAAATGAAAATTTATGTTAACACAAAATGTATAAATATTTTAGCAGCTTTATTCATAATCACCAGAAACAATTCAAATATTCCTCTAGAGTGGACAGAGATACAAGGTGTAGTACATCACGATGACAGAAAACTACTCAGCCATTAAAATTTAAAAACTATTGACAAAGCAGGCCGGGTGCAGTGGCTCAAGCCTATAATCCCAGCACTTTGGGAGGCTGAGACGGGTGGATCACGAGGTCAGGAGATCGAGACCATCCTGGCTAACACGGTGAAACCCCGTCTCTACTAAAAAAATACAAAAAACCTGTAGCCCCAGCTACTCGGGAGGCTGAGGCAGGAGAATGGCGTAAACCCGGGAGGCAGAGCTTGCAGTGAGCTGAGATCCAGCCACTGCACTCCAGCCTGGGTGACAGAGCGAGACTCCGTCTCAAAAAAAAAAAAAAAATTGACAAAGCAAAATGGATGAATCTAAGATGAACTTATATCAAATAAAGTCAGATTCAAAGGCTATGCACAACATGATTCCATTTGTGTGTATCAGTACCTCAGGAGAGCTGGAGAAAGCTGGGCTGCCACGTTCTGGCACAGCCAATGGCAACAAGCCAAAAAAATAAATAAAATAAAATAAAGAATAGGTCTGTAATCACTTGCTGTGATAGTATAAGAGGCTAAACTGGAGAAAGTGCCAGTTACCCCCCATTCCATTTTCCCCTGTGGCATGGCACATTGGTCCACAGGGCAGGTAGACCAGCACAGATGTGAGGGCTGCCTCACTGCCAAAGGGAACCCCCAACAAAAGACTCTGGTAGTTTTACAGACCCAGGAGTCGAGTGAAGGCTAGAGAGGGAAGGGTTAGAAACAGAAAAGTGCAAGTCATAGTAGAAAAAGAGTTGGTGTCTTGCCTCTTTTCCCCAGTGAAGTCTTGACAGAGACACTTAAGGAAAGCTTCCCCAAAAGAACCACATAAAGAGGCCTCTGAATGATGGCACCTAGGCTAGGAATGCAGATATGTGTAAGAGGATGACTGGATCCTTGACTGCAATTCCCCTCAGAGACTATAAAAGTTTTGCACCAAGTCTGCTCTGGAGACCAGTCTTCCCCCTATGAAGCCTGCCAGGAAAACCTCTGTAAATGCTTTATGATTGGACCTAAAAAATTACTCATAGGTTGTTGACTAGAAGCAGGAACCCTCAATACAAGTCACTGGAAAAGGTAAAACTATACAAACAGAAAATTATGGAGAATGGGATTTGATTTTACCCTATTTAATAAAGCTAACACAAAAGGCTCTTAACTAATTCATGGATGCAGGCAGAAGACACAAGACTCCTCAAAGAAAAAATACTTCATTACTTACGACAAAGCAGAAGAACATCAGCATTTTTGCATCAGTTCCCCTCATTCCAAGTCCTTTGGGGATGCTCAGATGGATGCTATGCATGAAGTGAGTTTGCATTAGCAAATGAGAAGCACTGAACTTGGAGAATCCACCAATTTTATGGCAAGCAGTAAATAAGCTTGCTCTTTGTCTGGGAAGAGATGTTATCTCATGTCTCAAGTTTATCAGCTGCACATATAATCCTAAGAAATCTCCCAGGAAAAAGGGAAATCTGAGCCTTACAGTCTTCACAAGCAAGTGAGGAGAACTGTCTCTGTCAACAAAAACAGAGCAGGGATTGCTAAGGGCTGAAGTAGGGGAAAGGAAGACTACAAAGGGGACACAAGGAAAGTTTTGGGGTGATGAAACTATTCTCTATCTTACTTCTGATACTGGTAGCAAGATTGTGTGCATGTGTCATAACTTGCAGAAACATACACTACAAAGATCACTTTTTTATATATAAATTATAACTTAAAGGGGAAAAAATACTTTTTTGGAAAAAAAGTATTTTTTTTATAAATAAGTTTTTTTAAAAGAATTTCTTCTCTAGAAAAAAGTAAATCTTCCCTAAAAAAAACCCAAAAATATATCCAGGACCCTGTGGTACCATCCCTGGTGTCCCTTTCTGCATATGTCTACTTTCAGTTGCCAACTACTTAATGTTTACAGTATTCATTTAAAGTTAATTAATTATACTTTCAGATATGCTTCAATACCTATTCAAGCATTAAATCAAGACTTATCATTTCTAAATCTTTTCTTTCTTTTTTTTCTTTTTTTTTTTTTGAGATGGAGTCTCGCTCTGTCGCCCAGGCTGGAGAGCAGTGGCGCGATCTAGGCTCACCACAAGCTCTGCCTCCCGGGTTCATGCCATTCTCCTGCCTCAGCCTCCCAAGTAGCTGGGACTACAGGCACCCGCCACCATGCCTGGCTAATTTTTTTTTTTTTTTTTTGTATTTTTGGTAGAGACGGGGTTTCATTGTGTTAGCCAGGACGGTCTCAATCTCCTGACCTCGTGATCCTCCCACCTTAGCCTCCCAAAGTGCTGGGATTACAGGCGCGAGCCACCGTGCCTGGCCAATCTTTTGTTTCTTACAATAGTTTTTGAGAAAGAAAACAGATGAAATTTGCAAAACAATAAATTAAAAATTAGTATAGTTTACTGCTGCCTTTCAGCTCTCTAAATCAAGATATCAAAAATAAAACAACAATTGGCAGGCATCCCTTCATACTCCCCACCATGGATATTAACCCACAAATAAGATAAACCCTCAAAATTATTAAATTGCCATTGTTCACGTTTCTCCTGTTGACCGATGATCTAAACTCTCATTTTAGTAAGGTTCTAATAGAATGGAACATCTGTTTTATGTTACATGGGAGGCAGCAAAATTCTTCCTCTCTGACCGGATTATTAATGCTCATACCGTCTATGGTGTTAGACTTCTCATTTGTATCCCCTGCACTAGCTCTCTAAGGTACAACATACCCCCAATGTAAAACATTTTCCTTTTAACTGTACAATACTGTAGATGCCATATTTTTAATGTGACATGCTGGTATTTCTTTTTTAAAACCACAAATGCATTTCTTATTCTCAATCACAAATTTAAATTTCCTGTGTATTCCCAGCCCACTAGGCATTTTTCTTTTAAAATAGCTGAAAAAATAGATGATTTCAATTTTTTGATTTGTCGTCGCATTTTTATAGACCTCTCTCCAAGTAACTGTTAGAATGGAAAGTGAAAAGATATTTAGCTTTTAATCCGTTTTCTATAAAATCAATGTAAGCTTAAGAAAGACTGTAAAATATTTCTACTTCTTAAGACGAATAGTAGTAAGTCCATGCCACATCTAAAATGATCTAAAATAATACATTATATTCCATTTAAGAAAAATAACCTTAATAAGGCATTCTTCCAGTGTTCAAGCTTAAAATTATTTTAACATGAGTGTTTTCATTTTTAAAAGTCATCAAAATCTGACATATATTCCTTATGTTATTTCACAGATTTACACAAATACTTAGCTGAAACCATCTTACATTTCATTGGTTAAATTACAATAAAGTAATACTCTTCAAATGGAGTTGTATTTCTAATACCTTCAGTTTTTCTTGTTGTGCAATATTTTGTTCATTATGAACAGATTCTGACAAAATTGAGACAAATTGCATCACTACTGATGACTCTCAATTAGGTCTTCAGTACATTTCCCTTGCCTAACCCTAAAAAAGCTACATATGGTTTAAACCACTGGTACTTTTTACTTTCTGCCAATACACAAACCATGCTTTTTTGTGTTGAAAACATTCCCATGAATAATTATACTAGTCTCCAAAGAGACCAGATGGTAATAAATTCTAGAGCAGATCTGGAAGCTTTCTCTAAATTTACCTTTTTATAGTCTCACTATCATAATACAGTTCTTTGTGCTATAGCTTAGAATAGCTATGGCTAGACATAGAAATGTGAGTAAACTTTGTACACAAATAAAAAAGCAATCATTTCAGGGTCTTTCATAACTACATACACCTCTCATCTAATATTATCATCAACAACTTTTAAGAGAGCATCACCTTGATAGAGTATGACATTACTAATCAAATTATAAAATTTTTACATTTGCAAAATGTTACTATGAAAGTAAAATTTGTCTGGGCACAGTGGCCCATGGCTGTAATCCCAGCACTTTGGGAGGCCTAGGTGGGTGGATCACTTTAGGTCAGGAGTTTAATACTAGCCTGGTCAATAGGGTGAAACTCTGTCTCTACAAAAAAATACAAAAAAAAAAATTAGTTGAGCATGGTGGCAGAAGCCTGTAATCCAGCTACTTAGGAGACTGAGGCAGGAGGATTGCTCAAACCCAGGAGGCAGAATTTGCAGTGAGCCAAGATCACGACACTGAGCTTCAGCCTGGGCGACAGAGCATGACTCTATCTCAAAAATAAAACAAATAAAGTAAAATTTAAGAAATACGATCCAGCTAGCTACAGCAAATGGTATGAAGTTAAAGAAATAGAAACGTTGGCTGGGTGCAGTGGCTCACGCCTACAATCCCTGCACTCTGGGAGGCCGAGGCAGGTGGATCACCTGAGGTCAGGAGTTTGAGACCAACCTGGCCAACATGATGAAACCTCGTCTCTACTAAAAATACAAAGAATTAGCCGGGTGTGGTGGCGGGCACCTGTAATCCCAGCTACTCGGGAGGCCTGAGACGGGAGAACCACTTGAACCCGGGAGGTGCAAGTTGCAGTGAGCTGAGATCATACCACTGCACTCCAGCCTGGGCAACACAGGCGAAACTCCATCTAAAAAAATAATAATAATTAATAAATAAATAAATAGAAATGTAGACTAATGTTTACTAGTATTGCCACTGATTCTATTTTGTTATTCTTCTGGAAAACATGAATAAATTATTCTGGCCTTGCTATTTCAACTGAAGTAAAATAACTTGCACAATCTTCATTATTTATATTAATCATAGATCACTCCATTTTACTTAAGAGTATCGTGTTTGTGACAAAAAAAATCAAAAGAGGTTTTCAAAACCAGAAGCATTATTCAAAACTTTCAAAACACATTGTGGTATATAAAATTAAATTTGGCCGGGCGCGGTGGCTCACGCCTGTAATCCCAGCACTTTGGGAGGCCGAGGCGGGCGGATCACAAGGTCAGGAGATCGAGACCATGGTGAAACCCCGTCTCTACTAAAATACAAAAAAAATTAGCCAGGCGCGGTGGCGGGTGCCTGTAGTCCCAGCTACTCAGGAGGCTGAGGCAGGAGAATGGCGTGAACCCGGGAGGCGGAGCTTGCAGTGAGCCGAGATCGCGCCACTGCACTCCAGCCTGGAGGACAGAGCGAGACTCCGCCTCAAAAAAAAATAAAATAAAATAAAATAAATAAATAAATTAAATTAAATTTTAGGCATTTCCTTCCATCTGTAAGAAGCAAAACACAGCCATAGTAGTTTATTTTCTACTTTTATACCAGTGTACTGGTTACAATACTGGTGTAAAATATTAGCTGAATAATTTTTGGCATAAATTATTCTTATAGCTCAAAACAACTATGTATAAAAGAAATGAAAACAAAAAAGAAAAAAG
>NW_016816204.1:171993-190192 GCF_001698545.2 Rhinopithecus bieti
CAGAGCGAGACTCCGCCTCAAAAAAAAATAAAAATAAAAATAAAAATAAATAAATAAATTAAATTAAATTTTAGGCATTTCCTTCCATCTGTAAGAAGCAAAACACAGCCATAGTAGTTTATTTTCTACTTTTATACCAGTGTACTGGTTACAATACTGGTGTAAAATATTAGCTGAATAATTTTTGGCATAAATTATTCTTATAGCTCAAAACAACTATGTATAAAAGAAATGAAAACAAAAAAGAAAAAAGTTCAAATAGAAACAGGAAATACAAATTGGGGTGGGAAGGTACAGGGACTACTGAAAACAGGGATTAAAAACAATGTCTAAAAGTTATTATATTATTTTAATAGTCATTGTTGCTTCAAAACATGGTGGCTATAAATAAGAAATACTATCTCACATAGTTTTGGTGGGTCAGGAATTTAGGAGCAGCTTAGTGGAACAGTTCTGTCTTGGGGTGTCTCATCAGGTTGTAGTCGGTTAAGTAAGGCAGAGCTCCAGTAATCTGATGATTTGACTGGGGCTGGCTCACTCATATGGCCAGCATATTGGTGTTGGTTGCCGTTGGAAGGCTTATGTTCCTGCCCATGTGGACCTCTTCATAGGTTGACTGCGTATCCTCAAGACATAGCAGTTGAATTCCCCATTATGGGTGTCCCAAGAAAAAATAATATGGAAGTATTTATGCCTTTAATGATCTAGCCTCAGAAATAGCACACCATCATTACATACACTCTACTTATTAGAAGCAAGTCGCTAGGTCTGGGCCATATTCAAGAGAGGGGAAATTAGGTTCTACCTTTTCAATGGAGAAGTATTAAAGAACTTGTGAACATGCTTTTAAAGAATTTTTTTTAGGAGACAGGGTGCCACTGTGTTTCCCAGGCTAGAGTACAATGGCTATTCACAGGAGCAATTACAGCGTACTGCAGCCTCAAACTCCTGGCCCCAAGTGATCCTCCCATCTCAGCCTCCTGAGTAGCAGGGACTACAGGTATGCACCACCACACCTGGCTTTCACTTTTCATATTAGAGTAGGTGACAACTGTTACATAAAGCAAAAACCCACATTAGATAAAATATATATATATATATATATATATACACACACATAATTATTATTTGGTTTTGTGACAACGTCTAGCTCTGTTGCCTAGGCTGGAGTGCAGTGGCAGAATCATGGCTCACTACAGCCTCAACCTCCTAGGCTCAAGCAATTCTTGCACCTCAGCTTCCTGACTAGCTGGGATGACAGGCATGCACCACTGTGCCCTGCTAATTTTTTTTATTATTATTTGTAGAGATAGGGTTTTGTTATGTTGCCCAGGCTGGTCTTGAACTCCTGAGCTCAACTGATCCTTTGGCCTTGGCTTCTCAAAGTGCTGGGATTATAAGCATGAGCCACCACACTTGGCCTATTATTCTTAAAAGAACGAAAAATTTATCTGATCTACTTAATGATACATATAATTGTTCATATATACATAAATCATATGCCATCTTCATAAAGGAAAGTCATTAGTACTGCTTTTATAAAATTAAATCTAAGTTTTTCTCTTATTTTGACAGAGCTCTAATTTCTAAAATGCTCATAAATTTTCAGTTTTCTGCTACATATATTAAAATACATGCCAACTGCAACCCACTAGGTACTCGTTCTAAAACCATAGTTTCCCAGTGGTCACCTAACATCTATCCATCCAACCAATCTTCTTCCTTGTTTGAAAATTCCACTGCATACCTACTAATTTTTATGCAGAGATTTTTAAATGAAAATTCTGGTTAATAGATGGGCAACAGTTACTACCAAGTGAAGTCTATAAGCCAAGGTGTATGGACCTCTATATAGTGGGTTGTAAATGCTTGATATGGGAAGAATTCAAGAAGGAGAAAAGAATGAGAAAAAGTTTTGTGATAGTCCCAAGTTCATACTTGCCCAGCTTGGCTTAATTCTACTGCACATCCTTCTTGCTGCAAATCACTGTAGTATGTTACAATCTAGACTATTTGGTTTTTTACTTTGTTATCCCAAGTATCTCAGCAGCAAAAGTACCAAAGAACACAAATACTCTAAAAACATTTTTCTTTAAAAAACATGGCAGAGTGATGTTAGCAAAATGCAAGGGTAGAAATTTTTGTCTGGTTCTCTATACTCTATAGAGTTTCAATTAGTGACTTCTCAGTGGCAAGATGACTACCCTGCATCTCTTGGAACTCAGGATGATGTCTCATTGTACCACAGAGCTGAGAAAAATCTGGGAACAGTGTATTAGTCCATTTTCACACTGCTATAAAGAAATATACAAGACTGGGCAATTTATAAAGAAAAGAGGTTTAATTGACTCACAGCTCCATATGACTGGGGAGGCCTTGGAAAACTTACAACCACGCTGGAACACAAAGGGGAAGTAATGACCTTCTTCACATGGTAGCAGGAGAAAAAGACAGAGAGTGAAGGAGGACCTGCCAAACACTTATAAAACCATCAGATTCATAAGAACTTACTCACTATCATGAGAACAGCATGGGGGGAACCACCCCCATGATCCAATCACCTCCCACCAGATCCCTCCCTCAACATGTGGGGATTATGGGGATTAAAACTGGAGATGAGGTTTGGGGCGGGGGACACAGAGCCAAACCATATCAGATAGTAAGGGAAATGGTGCTTTGACTGCAACACCCTTCCCCTAAGCATGCATATGCAGAAGTCCCCTGGATGCAAGTTTCTATGGTAGAAAAAATGAGTGGGAAGTGGGTATTCGGCCTATTGTAAGCATAGTATATAAACCTCTTATATCTTTAATATGAAGATTAAAGACAAAACTATTAAAAATAATTATAACTACAACAATTGATAGTGGGATATGCAGTTTTAAAAGCTGTAAGTTGTAACATCAAAAATTCAAAATATGTGGTTGGACGAGTTGGCTCATGCCTGTAATCCCAGCACTTTGGGAGGCCGAGGCAGGCAGATCACTTGAGGTCAGGAGTTCAAGACCAGCCTGGGCAACATGGTGAAACCCCGTCTCGACTAAAAATACAAAAATTGCCTGAGCAAGGTGGTACACCCCTGTAATCCCAGCTACCCAGGTGGCTGAGGCATGAGAATTGCTTGAACTCAGGAGGTGGAGGCTGCAGTGAGCTGAGATTGTGCCACTGCATGCCAGCCTGGGCGAGAGAGAGAGACTATCTCAAAAAAATTCAAAATACGAGAGAAAAAGAGGACTTAAAGTACAAGGTGTTTATTAAACATTTTTAGCAATCAAAGTTAAGTTGTTACTAGCTTAAAATAACCTGATATAAGCAAATATCAATAAATCTAAAGGGAAAGATAGTGCACAAAATAATCATAGTAGACAACTTTTTTTTTTAACTTTTATTTTAGGGGTACATGTGCAGGTATGTTACATGTGCAGGTTGTGTCATGGGGGTTTGTTGTACACATTACTTCATCACCCAGATACTAAGCCTAGAACGTAATTGTTATTTTTTCCGATCTTCTACCTAGTAGGAAACTTCAGCACCCCACTTAAGCAATAGAAACAATATCCAGACAGAAAACCAAAAAAGAAACATTAGGTTTAAACTGTATTCTCGACCAAATAGGCCTAACAGACATTTACAGAACATTCTATCCAGCGGCTGAAGATTACACATTCTTCTCAACTGAACATGAAACATGCTTCAGGATAGAGTGCATATTATGCCACAACATAAGTCTTAACAAATTTCAGTTCAAAATCATAGATTATCTTTTCTGATCACAATGGCATAAAACTAGAAGTCAATAATAAGAGGAAAATCAGAAACTCTACAAGTACATGGAAATTAAACAACATGGTCAATGAAAATATTAAAGAGAAACAAAAAGATTTTTTGAAACAATGCCAATGGAAACAAAGCATAACCTATCTGATACAGCAAAAGCAGGTCTAAGAGGGATGTTTATAGTAATTAACACATAAATCCCCAAAAAGGAAAGATACAAACCTAATGTTGCACCTCAAGGGACTAGAAAAACAAGAACAAGCCAAACCCCAAATTAGCAGAAAAAAATAAATAATAAAGAGAAGAAATAAAGGAAATAGAGACCTAAAAACCGTACAAAAGATAAATACAACAAATAATTAGGTTTTTGAAAAGATAACCAAAAGCAACAAACCTTTAGCTAGACTAAGAAAAAAAGGAGAAGATACAAATAAAAAAGTGAGAAACAAAAAAGGAGACACTACAATTGGTCCCAGAGAAATACAAAGAATTATAAGAGACTCTCATTAACAATTATATACCAACAAACTAGAAAATCTAGAAGAAATAAATTTCTGAATACATATAATCTACCAAAATTTAATTATGAAGATATAAAAAACTAGAACAGACCAATAAGTAAAGAGATTAAATCGGTGATAAAAAGTCTCCCATCAAAGAAAAAAGAAAAAATGCCTAGGACCTGTTGGCTTCACTACTGTATTCTACCAAAATTTTTGCTTTGTTTTAAGAGACAGGGTCTTGCTCTGTTGCCCAGGCTGCAGTACAGTGGTATGATCAGAGTTCACTGCAGCCTCCACCTCCTAAGCTCAAGCAATCTTCCTGCCTCAGCCTCCCAAGAGGCCTCCCAAGTAGCTGAGACCACAGGTGTGTACCAGCACACCAAGTTAATTTTTTTTTTTTTTTTTTTGGGTAGAAACAAGGTCTTACTATGTTGCCCAGGTTGACCTCGAATTCCTGGCCTCTTGCAGTTCTGCCTCAGCCTCCCAAAGTGCTGGGGTACTGGTGTAAGCCAACACACACCCAGCCCTACCAAATATTCAAAGCAAAACTAATACCAATTCTTCTCAAATTATTTTTAAAAATTAAAGAGGAAGGAATTCTTCTAAACTCATTCTACAAAATCAGCAATACCCTGATACCAAAACCTAACAAGGACACAACAAAAATAAGAAAACTACAGGCCAATGTCTCTGATGAACCTCGATGGAAAAATCCTGAACAAAATACCAGCAAACCAAATTCAATAGCACATTAATTTTGGGAGGCCAAGTAAATAACTTGAAGTCAGGAGTTCAAGATCACCCTGGCCAACATGGTGAAACCCTTCTCTACTAAAAACACAAAAATTAGCCAGGCATGGTGGTGGGCGCCTGTAATCCCAGCTACTCGGGAGGCTGAGGCAGGAGAATCGCTTGAACCCAGGAGGTGGAGCACCTCTGCACCCCAGCCTAGGTGACAGAGTGAGACTCCGCCTTAAAAAAGAAAAAAAAAAAAGCCAGCACATTAACAAGATAATTCACCAGGATCAAGTGGATTCGTCCTATGGATATATGAATGGTTCAACATATACAAATCAATAACTGTGATATATCACATTAAATGCAGGAAAAAAACATATAATCATTTCAATAGATGCAGAAAATGCATTTGACAAAATTCAACATTCCTTCATGTTACAATTATCAACAAATTGGGAATAGAAGGAATGTAGCTCAGCACAAAAAAGGCCATATATGAAAAATCCAAAGCTATCATTCTGAATGGGAAAAAAGTGAAAGCTATTCCTCTGAAATCTGGAACAAGACAAGGATGTATACTTTCACCTTTTCTATTCATCATAGTCTAGAAGACCCAGCCAGAACAATTAGGCAAGAGAAAGAAATAAAAGGCATCCAAATTGGAAAGGTGGAAATTAAACTGTTCTTGTTTGCAGACAACATGATCTCCTACGCAGAAAACTCTAAAGAATGTACCAAAATACTGTCAGAACTAATAATCACATTCAGTAAAGTTGTAGGATACAAAACAAACATACAAAAGCATTTCTATACATCAACCACAAACTACCTGAAAAAACAAAAATCAAGTAAACAATTCCTCTTAAAATAGTTATAAAAATAGCTAAAATACCTAGGGATAAATTCAACAAAGGAGGTAAAAGATCTCTAAGATGAAAAGTATAAAACACCAATGAAAGAAATTAAAGAAGACACAAATAAATGAAAAGATAGCCTGCATTCATGTAATGAAAGAATTAATAATGCTAAAATATTCATACTATCCAAAGTGATCTACAGATTCAAAGTAAACTCTCTCAAAATGCCAATGACAATCTTCACAGAAATAGAAAAAAAATTCTAAAATTCATATAGAACCACAAAACATCCCAAATAGCAAAAGCAATCTTGAGCAAAAATGACAAAGACACATCATGCTATCTGACTTCAAAATGATCCAGCAATTCCACTTTTGGGTACATACTCAGTGGAAATGATTAAGATATATCTGCACTTCCATATTTATTGCTTCATTATTCACAACAGCCAAGATACGTAATCAACGTAAGAGTTCATCAGGCAATGAATGAATAAATAAAATGTGGTATACATACACAATGGAATACTATTTATCCACAAAAAAAAAAAAAAAAAAAAAAAAAAAAGAACAAAATCCTCTCATTTGTGGTAACATAGAGGAAGCTGGAGAATATCATGTTAAAAGAAATAAGCCAGGTACAAAAAACAAATGCTACATAATCTCAACTCACATGTGAACTATAAAAAAGCTGATCTCATAGGAGAGTAAAATGGTGTTTATCAGAGGCCTGGGTAATTAGAGGGGTAGAAGGATGGAGAGATATTGGTGAAAGAATCTAGAATCACAGATATGAACAGGTTTTCAATAATTGGTTAAAGGCTGTGCACAGTGGCTCACACCTGTAATCCCAGCACTTCGGGAGGCAGAGGTGGGAGGGTTGCTTGAGGTCAGGAAATCAACATCAGCCTGGGCAACAAAGCAAGATTCCATTTCCACAGAAAATTTACAAGTTAAAAATTAGCTGAGCATGGTGGCACAGGCCGGTGGACCCAGCTACTCAGGAGGCAGAGGTGGGAGGATCACTTGCGCTTAGGAGTTGGAGGCTGCAGTGAGCCATGATTGTGCCACTGCACTCCAGCCTCGAAGACGGAGCAAACTGCCATCTCCAAAAACAAAAATAATTGTCTAGAATAGGCAAACATATAGAAACAAAACTAGATAAGTGACTGTCTGGGGCCGAGGGGTTGAATGGAAAGAAGATCGGGGGTGAGAGAGAAATGGGGAATGACTACTAATGGTTATAGAGTTTCTTCATTTGATAATGAAAATATTGTGAAACTGACTGTGGTGATGGTTGCACAGCTAGCTAAATCTGTGAACACACTAAGAGCCACAGGATCATACATTTTAAACAGGTGAATTGTATGTGAACTATATTCCAATAAAGTTATTTAAAGAAGAAGGAAATGTGTATTAATTGGAATGTAAGTTAGAAAATCAATACTATTAAATATTTTCTTTGCTTTCAAAAACAATGGCAGCTGACAGTACCACTGTATAATTTAAATGGCAAAGACCATCCTTGTGAACCAATTAACAAATGAGACTCTTTCAGAAAAATCTGAGTTCAATTTTCATTTCAAATAAATGAATATACCATCCATAGGACAAAAAAGTTTCTGAATTCCAATTCCAAAATAGAATAAAAAGGAACAGAGTTTTATCCCCTTGATGAAATTATGTCCCATTGCTTGTAGTATTTCTTACTGAAGGTTTATTTGTTTTGCTTTTAGACAGAAAAATACAATTTCAAATTGTACCCATGTTTAATATCATACCCAGGAACACTGCATGACATTAAGGTCCACAAGAGTAGAGATATGTCATTCTTTTATGAAGTGGGTAACTGTGATATGTGTAGATTTATATTAGACAACTGCAGAGCACAACCATAACTGCTGAGACAGAACTAAAAGCATGTCATCACAAATAGTAGTAAAATAATTTCTTAATATAATACATAAAAAAACGTAGGAAGAAAGGAAGAAGAGGGGAGGGAGGAGGAAGGGTAGGAAGAGAAGGGAAGGAGATGTAAGGAAGGGAGGAGGAGGAAAAAGAAGGGAAGGGGAGAGGAGGGATAAAGGGAAAAAGAGAGAGAAAGGAAAGGAGAGAGACAAGGAAAGGAGAGAGGGAGAAAAGGCAGGAAGGAAAAATGAAATACTGATTTTTCTTTACATTAAAGAATCTAAGTTAGAATAATTTCACAAACACATCAAAAGTATTGTAATTGAGGACAGCAAGCCACTGCTTCCTTCATCTTATTTTAGCTATGAAAAGTTTACAACCTAATTTGAAAAGGGAAGAGCTCAGAAAGGCAAACAAAGAGGAGTATTAATTCATATTTAAACTTTAAAAATTATAAGGAGGTATCACAATTTGAATAGTCAACCTTATTTGTAGGGCTTATGTTACTTAAAATTATTCATTAATCATAAAATTGACAGAATTAGTACTTACTACTTTCTTAAATGACAGAAAGAATTGAGAGACTGTATTGCATCACCTTCTGCCACATCCTGCTACAATTATAAATACAGTTGTACTACTGACATTTCTACAACTGCTCCAGGTGAAAGCATTTGAACAGAGAATTCTCTTTGATCATTTCATTGTCATTTCTTCTTTTTAAATTTACATCTGGACTGTTCCAATGCACAGAAGTACATCTCATAAAAAACCTTTTAACCTCTAACTAGCTTTTCTAGGTAAAATAGGTCACAAAAGAGATAATCAGATTTTTTTTAATACAGAAAACTTTAGATTTTTTTCAAAAAAGATCTCAAAATAGATAAACAACATGAGTCCTTTGATTTAAATCAGTTTTAACTTCTAAATACCATAACTCAATTAGTAATGTTACACCAACTGGTAGTTCTTGAAGTATCAGCTTTACAATTTTGAGTTCAATGTTTCTATTTCATTCAAACATAATTCCTAAATCTTTTGTTCAGTGTTTTTAGAAACTCATTTTACATAGTATTTTGGAAAGCTTTAAAATACAATTATGAACACTAGTTTATTATGTGATGTTTTACATCAAGAAAACAATTAAAAGCATCCCCCTGAGATGTATAAAACATAAAACACACTGGCATTTAGGCAGTCCTCTCAAATTTTAATTAAAAATGAAACAACAACATGGTTAAAATTTTACTGGAAGTTAAATACAAATATGGAGGCTTATCTAACTGGAAGAGACATGAAAAACTGCAAGACTGAATGTAAGTCAATAATCATAAAAGCAGATTAGAAATTATAAGACAGAAATAAGGATCTGCTAATTTGAGAGGAGACCAAGCTAATGTCTTGAGGATCGTTTGAGCCCAGGAATGCAGGACCAGCCTGGTTAATACAGCAAAACCCCATCTGTACAAAAAAGTTAAAAATAAGGCGGGTGTGGTGGTGTGCACCTATAGTCCCAACTACTCAAGAGGCTGAGGTAGGAGAATTCCTTGAGACCAGGAGGTCAAGGATGCGGTGAGCTGTGATTGCGCCACTGCACTCCAGCCTGGGTGACAGAGCGAGACTCTGTCTCAAAAAAATAAAAAATAAAATAAAATAAAATAAAAATCCATATAGCCTCAATATTATAATAATTACAGGAAAAAAGTGATTCAAATGATTACCTGCTTATATTCCAGTTAACAAAGGATAAGATGGTATTTAAAATTTTTGAGATGCCCAGAATATACCCCAAGATGGCATTTTAAAAATAAATTTTAAAATACTATAGATAAATTAAATTCAAGGAAGCTTAAAAACAAGTGAACCTAGAACTTAAATAGAAATACCTCATGTAGCTCACCATCAGGCTTCTGAAAAATTCAATGAGTCACATAACACTATAAATCTCCAAAGAACAAAAAGGTATCTAGGCACCAAGGAAAACTGTCATCCCTGGGAAGCATGAATGAAAGAGTCCATTTACTGATAGCTATATTTAAAGTGATGCATATTCGACACTCTCTGTGACAACCTACAATTACTCCCAAATTGAAGAAGACAGTAAGAAGTGAAGAAAACAAGTGAAACACTACTCAAAATCTCTCACATTTAGAGAAGTAAAAATTGAAGTCTTCTCAGGATGAGAGAAAAATCTCCAGTAAAAAAAGCAAGCTGAGGTTACTAGTTAGAACAGTAGGGTTCTATTTCTGCTTTGTTTACTCACCATGGTGTTTTTTTCTATCTTATTTAGTCAGAATCCTTATCATTAAACAATCATCACAGACCAACATATTAATTATGAGAATGCCAGAAAAAAAACAGAGAGAAAATAAAAGAAAAAAATGTTTGAAGATGTAATGTTCCAAAACTTCCCGACTTTGATAAAATGAATGAATCTACACATCCAAGCATGAACTTGAAGCATGAATTTAATAAGCTCTAAACATGATAAACACAAAAAGATTCACACCAAGACACATTATAGTCAAACTGTTGAAAGACAAAGAAAAGGAAAGAATTTTGAAATCAGTGAGAGAAAAGCAACTGGTCCCAAGTCAGGATTCTCAATAAGATTAAGAACTAATTCTCATCAGAAACCATGTAGGCCAAAAAGCAGTGAGTTGACATATTTAATGTATTAAACGAAAGGCACTATTAACCAAGAATTACATATCCGACAAAACTACCCTACAATAAAGGGGCTATTTAAGACATTCCCAGATAAACAAAAGCTAAGACAGTTTGTTAACAATAGACCTGCCCTACACAAAATGCTAAAGAGAGTCCTGCAGGCTGAAATGAAAGGACATAGTAAATATAAATGCCAGTATCACTGAACTTTTGGTTTGTAATTCCTTTTATTCTATATGATTTAAAAGGCAAATGAATAAAAGAATAATTATAAATCTATGTTAATGGGCATCCAATATACAAAGACATAATCAATGAGAGTAATAATATATAAGAAGAGGATGGAGATGTAAAGGAGTAGAGTGTTTGTATATTATTGAAACTACATTGATATTATCCAAATCAGGTTGTTATGAGTTTACAATGTTAACTGTAATTTAAATGGTAAATAGTAAAAGTAACTAAAACATATACAGGAAAGAAAAGGAAGACGGTATCAAAAAAGAACACTACCAAAAATTAACTTATTGATCTTAGACACAAAAATTTAAAAACACATAGTTGTTATGGGCTGAACTATAAACATCCCTCCACGGACCCTCCTGCCACTATTCATATGTTGAAGCCCTAAACTCCAGTATCTCACAATGTGACTACATTTGAAGATAGGGTCTTTAACAAGGTAATTAAATTAATGGAGGGCAGTAAGGTAGGCCTTAACCCAATCTGACTAGTGTCCTTATAAGAAGACATTAGGACACGCAGACACACTCCAGGGGTACATATGTACACAGAAACCACCACGCAAAGAGGCAGAAAGAGGGTAGCCATCTGCAGGCCAAGAAACAAGGCCTCTGAAGGAATCAAGGTGTCAATACTTTGATCTGGGACTCCAACACTGTGAGAAAATAAATCTTTGTTGTTTAAGCCACCTAGTCTCTGAAATTGTTAAGACTGCTCTAGCTAACTAATATTGAACTTATTCATAATCATATATTATTCTGCATTATTTGTTTCTGTCACACTTTTAAAAAAAAAATGTAACTATAGTTGGATTAAACACTTTACCAATATTGAATTAAAAGAACAATGGCATGCTTCTTTTGCCTATGAAATAATAAAATAGTTTTACTTTTATGTTTCCTTTCTATACTTCACTAGAGCCATTAGGTCAATCCTTCTTGTATGTGTGGTAAAACTTAACACAGTCAAAGGTAAAATCCACTGTGACTTATACCTCTGATGCATCAAGCCCACATTCTTGGTATCAATCCAATGCGATGACATTAAGCTAAATATCC
Source organism: Rhinopithecus bieti (assembly GCF_001698545.2). NCBI lineage: Eukaryota > Metazoa > Chordata > Mammalia > Primates > Cercopithecidae > Rhinopithecus > Rhinopithecus bieti. The sequence continues at coordinate 183,747 of NW_016816204.1, forward strand.
TCTCAACAAAAGCATGTAAACAGAATACTTAGGATTTTAATTACTATCAATAATAGGTGTTTAGATATAGGAATTAGTTTATAGTTCTATAAAAATATTCATCTATCTTTTAGCTAAATGCATGTTTTGGCATTCCAGCTCCTTATGAATCACATCCCTTGTGTTTACAGATTCATTATATAGGCTTATCAGTGTTCAAAATGTCCATCACTTTAAAACACGCTGAAAGACATTGGCTATCATCCTAAGTTAAATTTCTCTTTCTTGCAGAAATGGTTTTAAAACACCTGAATTTGAATTTGTGATGTCAAAACTGGATTCCAAATAAGTTACAGTTTTAGTAAAGAAACTGAAAAAAAGTTTTATTTAACCTCGTTGCTCTTTTCTGTGACTTTTTTACTTGAGTTCTGAAGCACTCTTAATATAAAAATGAGACATTTGGGCCAGGTACAATGGTTCACACCTATAATCCTAGCACTTTGGGAGACTAAGGCAGGAGGATCACTTGAGGCCAAAAGTTCAAGACCAATCTGGGCAACATACAGAGACCCTGTCTCTACAACAAATAAATTAGCCAGGTATGGCACGGTCTGACTGCAGTCCTAGCTACTCAGGAGATGGAGGAAGGAGGACTCTTTGAGCCCAGCAGTTCAAGGCTGGAGTGAGCTATGATCACGCCACTACATTCCAGCCTAGGCAACAGAGCGAGAGACAGTGTCTCACAAAAAAATAATAATCATAAATAAATAAAATTATTTGTGTGGTTTTTTTTTTGGGGGGGTATGTGTTTTTTCTAGCCTACTTGTGGCCTCTTCAAAAACAGAAACAAGCTGGGTGTGGTGGCTCACGCCTGCAATTCCAGCACTTTGGGAGGCCGAGGTGGGTGGATCACGAGGTCAAGAGATCAAGACCATCCAGTCCAACATGGTGAAACCCCGTCTCTACTAAAAATACAAAAATTGTCTGGGCATGGTGGCACATGCCTATAGTCTCAGCTACTTGGGAAGCTGAGGCAGGAGAATCACTTGAACCCGGGAGGCAGAAGTTGCAGTGAGCAGAGATCGTGCCACTGCACTCCAGCCTGGCAACAAAGTGAGACTCTGTCTCAAAACAAACAAACAAACAAAAGAAACAGAAACCTCATAAAAATATTTTTTTCTATAATCTTGTTTTTCCATTCTCATTCTCAATGTACTGCCAAATCAGAGAAAGGCATTCCTTTGGTCCCATATTTTGTTAATATTGTACTGCAAAGTATCTATGTCCAGCAACAAAAATAGCCATCTTTTAGGCACATATTCAAGGAGGTCATTTTCTTCCATTTATTTTTCTTTTTGTAGAGACAGGGTCTCAAACTACTGGAATCAAGCGATCCTCCTGACTTAGCCTCTCAAAATGCTGGGATTACAGGCATGAGTCACAATGCCAGTCTTTTTCCATTTCTTTCAAGTCAAAAAATCACATTAAGTGCTTCTACAAATTTTTTAAAAACTGACAACATAACCAAAAGTGTTCATTAAGAAAGCATCAATTATCAAACTTAAGCAAGTCACACCCCTTTTTAGCAGTGTTGTATACATGCTGTGCAGGATATTGAGCAGATAAGAACTTTTCACTTTCATTAGTAAGAAGTTCAGACCAAATGAAATTTACCAAAATTTACATTTGTACTGTATATCAAATAAATCTAGAATTCTATTTGGACAAGATATCAACAATATTTGTTTTTGTTGCCTATGGTTTCATTAAAATCTTCAAGAACATGATTTGACATATCAAAATACCTAAGAGCTTTGGGGACATTTTCTTGTTGACATAATTTGTCATATAACTTGATATATGAAAGTATGATTACTAGTAAGATCTCACATAGTAAGTTACCCAAAACTTCAAATTCCTTTTATTACCTTGCAAAAGACAAGAACAAACAAACCATTACTAGAATACATTGTTAGAATGAATGTGAAATATTGTAAAAAGTGCAAAAGAATAAAAGTAGGCAATGACTGTTTTATTATGAGACCAGTATCAGGGAGAAAGCTGAGGGAGAACTTAATTACATAATTAATGAACTTTTAGAAGGCAGAAACTGATGAAGATCCTCAAGGAAGGAGACAATCAATGAACAGCTAATAGTCTCCCGGTATTAGTCCATTTTCACACTATTGTAAAGAACTGCCTGAGACTGGGTTCGTTATTTATTTATTTATTTATTTATGAGACAGAGTCTCGCTCTGTCGCCCAGGCTGGAGCGCAGTGGCACGATCTCCACTCACTGCAAGCTCCGCCCCCTGGGTTCACACCATTCTCCTGCCTCAGCCTCCTGTGTAGCTGGGACTATAGGTGCCCACCACCGCGCCCGGCTAAGTTTTTGGCCATCTCGGCCTCCCAAAGTGCTGGGATTACAGGTGTGAGCCACCGCGCCCAGCCAGAGACTGGGTAATTTATAAAGAAAAAAGGCCGAGGCGGGCGGATCACGAGGTCAGGAGATCGAGACCATCCTGGCTAACACAGTGAAACTCCATCTCTACAAAAAATAGAAAAAATTAGCCAGGCGTGGTGGCCGGCGCCTGTAGTCCCAGTTACTTGGGAGGCTGAGGCAGGAGAATGGCGTGAACCTGGGAGGCAGAGCTTGCAGTGAGCTGAGATCCAGCCACTGCACTCCAGCCCGGGCGACAGAGTGAGACTCTGTCTCAAAAAAAAAAAAAGAAAAAGAAAAGAAAAATGGTTTAGTTGACTCACAGTTTAGCATGGCTGGAAAGGCCTCTGAAAACTTATAATCATGGCAGAAGGCAAAGAAGAAGAAAGGCACCTTCTTTACAAGGCAGCAAGAATGAGAAATGTGGAGCAAAGGAGTAAGAGCCCCTTATAAAGCCATCAGATCTTGTGAGAACTCACTCACTATCATGAGAACAACATGAAGGAAACTGCCCCCATGATTCAATTACCTCCACCTGGTCTCTTCCTTGGCATGTGGGGATTACAATTCAAGATGAGATTTGGGTGGGGACACAAAGCCTAACCATATCACCCCCAGTTCTAGTAGGAGAAAAGACTGAAAACTGTAAAATGCAAAACGTGCCTTGATAAATTAAGGCTTTAGTAAATCATCCTTTTTTTTTTTTTTTTTGAGATGGAGTCTCACTCTGTTGCCCAGGCTGGAGTGCAGTGGCATGATCTTGGCTCACTGCAACCTCTACTGCCCAGGTTCAAGCTATTCTCTGGCCTCAGCCTCCCAAGTAGCTGGGATGACAGGCAAACGCCACCACACCTGGCTAATTTTTGTATTTTTTTAGTAGAGACGGGGTTTCACCATGTTGGTCAGGCTGATCTGGATCTCCTGACCTCAAGTGATCCGTCCACCTCAGCTTCCCAAAGTGCCGGGATTACAGGCGTGAGCCACCGCGCCTGGCCGTAAATCATCCTTTTTCTATTACTCTGGAAGTTCATAAAGTGACCACCTGGATGTTTTACCAAAAACAATACAAATCAATTGACCAACAGAAAGACTCAGGCCACTTCATATTAATGACCACCTTAAAGATTCATTTTTACAAAAGATTTGAAAACTATGATTAAATCTGAGCTTGGAAGTATGTGGAATAATCATACTATATGTTTAAATCAACTAAGAGTTACTTGAAAAGAAATCATTCTGGATTTGTCAATTTTCCACTTTTCCAGTTCTTGAAGTTAATTAGAATTCAAAGGGAAAGCATTAATCAATAAAAAAGAAAAAGAAATCTAGTATAGCAGAACTGACACATGATTGCAACGAGCAGAATTTTGAGCTAGCTTCAAACTGCAAAGGTAAGAACCAGTGGTATGTAAAACTTGTTTATATCTTTCAAAGCTGGAAGATTAAGCAGATCACTAACTCTCTCAATCAAGATTAGGTTAAACTGGTAACTCAAAGAGTATATGCCTAATGAGTTTATTCAATTACTCATTGGAAGATATGGGAATAGAGACAGATATACAGATATATTAAAGATATACCCAGGTATAGATATATAGATGTATATACGTATCTACCAACATATATGTGTATATATATTTAGGTATGAACATATGCATGTATATTTATGTATATAGATATCTATATATAATACAGAGCAATTTCTACTATCTTGTGGCAGAAACATCCTTTCTGAGGAGGACATGTAGGAAATGAAGAAGCTATAAAGTTTAATTACATTAAAAACTTTGGAAGTTACATTAAGAACTAAGGCACTGTAAAAGACATTGTAAGAGTTAATGTACACATGACAAAAAATACATACTTTCAACTTATAAAATAAAAAGGAATACTATCTATAAAATATGAAGAATTTCTATAAATCTGTAACATATGAAAATTATAAAATGATAGTGAAAGGAAACAAGTAATTTAAGAAGAAATGCAAATGAACAATAAACATATTAAAAGTTCAAGCTTACCAATAGCCAAAGAAATAGCAATTAAAGTAACTTTTGATTAGATGTGCAATGACTACTAAAATCCCAATTCAAATGAACAAAATTATATTCTACAGCAACACAATATAAATGGAAACAATTATGCAAAATAGACATGGGTCTAGAATCATTTTGAATCCCTTTAACTTTTAAAATAAGTAACCAACCTGAGCCACTTTAATTGAGTTCTGGGTAGAGCCACCAGCATGATATTCAACTTTGAATTTTTTCACGAGTTCATCAAACCTATAAGGAAATCACAGTAGAAAAAAGTAAGTTACCTTCTGTGAGTTGCCACAATGTAAACTTTTCTGAGCAGAAGAGTATTAAAACACAAATATTTACAAATAGTAAAATATTTTAATTGTTTAAGTATGTTGAATAAATGAATTGAAATATCTTATAACAAAAATACTGAATTTCCACATTTAAGAAATGTTTTCCATAAGTGTACAACTATAAGAATTTAAGAATTTAAAACACAGACTGTCCATAATTAGCCATTAAACTAAACAGAAAGTAAAAGTAATAATTAATAGATTACCAAATGGAGGTCACATGTGGCAAATTGGTTAAGTCAAAATCAGAATCCCAGTCTCAGAATTACTTGTTACTACAAACATACAGAAATCAGTGTGTATTTCTCCTCATTCCAGACAACTAAGCGAGTTTTCTATAGAAACTAAACAAAATTTCACTTAATGTTACCCTTGGAATCAGTTCAAGAAGTATGAAAATTATAAGACCTTACACTTCAAAAGAGATGATGAAGCATATGTTCATTTCCTCTTCCACATCTTACTAAATGTCAAAAAATATATTTTATATATAAAAACAAACAAAAGCATAACAGCACTGCCTGTAAAGCAAGGAAAGAAAGATGCCACAAACAGACCTATCTAATTATATGAAAAGATGCAGCTAGAGAATGACACAGTTTCTATACACTAACAATTATTGAAAAATTTTTGAAAAATCAATAGTTGGATGGATTACCTGAGCAATCAAAATATGCATGGGTAAAACTAAGATAAAATACAAAAGTTGAAATTTTAAAATACCAAAAAAGTAGATAGAAAATATAAGAGATTTAAAATATGAAATAAAAATTAAAAGGTGCAGAGAATTTATTAGGTGGTCCGAGATCTATTTAACAGGAAATACAGAAAGGGAAAATAAACATTATGGAGAGTAAGAGAGAAATGTTGGGGGGAAAAAAGGTGAAATATAAATATGGTCAGATTTTTCCAAACATCAAACAGTTTTACAAGGGATTAGGGACGAGGACCCCATACTTGGACACATCTTGTGTAATCTCTCATATTAAGATAAAACCCTAAAAGCATATAAAGTGAAAAATAATAATTACCTTAAAAGGAATAAAAATCAGACTAATACTAAACTTCTCAAAGAATACCAGATGCTAAAATATAATGGAGTAATGTATTCTATGCTGAGAAGGGAGGAAATTTTTGAAACTAGAAATTTTCAATATGCACTCAAATTATCAGGTTAATAAGGCAAAGCAATACTTAATAATCCTTTATCCTATGTGGAAAAAATTACTAAGGAGATGTGCCAAACTCTCCCCCCCAAAAAAACAGAAGAAAGATGGAATGAGGTTAAAAGAAAAGGAGGGTGTTGTACGACTTTGAAAAAGAAAGCCATAAAAAAGTTAAAAGTGCCCATCATACATTATTGCAAGCAAAATTCTCCCTTTTATGGAGAAGACTCCATAAATATCTCAAATGTTAAAATCAAGTTTTAAAAGGTTTTAAATATATTGTTGAAGTCATAAAGTTAATCAATAAAAAAACCAAACCAAAGCAAATATAAGGAAGAATAAAAAGGCAAAACAGTGTAAGTGCACTCCATTCTTCATCTTCCAGTATAGAGTTCACAGACATTGTATAAACTTAATTAAAAGTAAGCATAAATTCATTATTTGATTTATAATGTTAAGCTAAAAACATTCCTTTTTTTTTTTT
>NW_016816204.1:190708-201668 GCF_001698545.2 Rhinopithecus bieti
TTTTTTTTTTTTTGAGACTGAGTCTCGCTCTGTTGCCAGACTGGAGTGCACTGGCGCAATCTCAGCTCACTGCAGCCTCCAACTCCCTCGTTCAAGCAATACTCCTGCCTCAGCCTCCCAAGTAGCTGGGACTACAGGCGCATCCCACCACGTCCATCTAATTTTTCTATTTTTAGTAGAGACGGGGTTTCACTATGTTGGCCAGGATGGTCTCCATCTCTTGACCTCGTGATCCACCCACCTCAGCTTCCCAAAGTGCTGGGATTACAGGCGTGAGCCACTGCACCCAACTTGTTAGAAAATTAGTGATTGCACTAATTTTCTATATCTATGCTGGGAAAAGTGATATATTTCCAATATTACATCATCTAATCCATGGTTACAGTATCTCTCAAAGTTTCATGTTTGCCACAAAGCCCCCACATCTTTTATTCTGATCACTACTTCATACTTCCTATGTTTTAATACTATTATGATATTGTTTAAACTTAATTTTTATTTGTGGCTGATATTTATAAACATTCTTTATATCCATTTTTTCCAGCCAAGTTTCTAATATTTAATTAACTCCAAAGATTTATGTGTTTTTAATAAATTAAACATAATTATCATTTGTGAATAAGGACAATTTTTTCCTCCCCTTTCTTGCGTTAGTACAAAGACTACAAGCTCTAGCATAATATAAATAGAGAATAAACAATAGTAGGTGGAAATGGGCAAATTTAGTCTTGTCTGAATTTTGGTCTGAGAAATCCTGATGAATAGCAGAATTAGTCGATTTCCCAAAATTAGAAGTCTTCAAATAAGCATTTAATTTTCTACCTTGTTGTAGTTTTAACTATGTGTATGTGTTGCTTCTATTAAAGTATTAAGCATTTTTAAATGTTACAGATTTAAAATAGATTTATGTCTATTGATAGGTATTTTCCATGTTATTTCAAATGAGAAATGTTAATTTACAAAAACTTATGCGCAATATAATCCTTTTATTGTGTAAACAAAATTATCCAATATACATGTCTACTGAAAAGAACCTGGAAGAATACAACCAAAGTATTAACAGTAGTTATCGCCAAATTAGGAACAATTATGGCTCTTTTATACATCTGTTTAAATTGTGCAATAAGCATATAAACTGTTTTGTAATGAAAAATCAACTTCATTTTATAATAAAAGAACATAGCAATTTTCCATACAATTATTTTAAAAGAACTATATATAGAACAAAGCTGAATAAAAAGCAAGAGCAGAGAAAGAAGTGATTCTGAACAAAAAAGGCAGGGAAAGTTTAACATCTGAATTGAATTTGACACTTAAGGGAAAAAAAATATTCAGGGTTGAGTATGACACAATAAACATGATGTATTCAGAAAAACCAGTTAAACACAAACAAAATGCAGGTCAAAATCAAAGTAGTAAAAATTGACAAAGAAAAAGTAGTAACTATCAGGCTAATAAGTGTAGACACTATTCTGAAAGCTACTAGAAATTATTAAACTCTATTTAGCAATAGTGCGAGAAGTGGACCTTTTAAAAATGATGATAACACTGGAGGATAGAGTAAAGAGAAGCAGACCACCTGCCTTTAGAATAGCTCACATGAAAGACCGGTTAGAGAGACAAGACCAAACTAAGGAATCATTCCGAAGTTGAAGATATAGGATGTGATGAAGTGTAAGATGTGGAAAAGGGATGATAATTCTGAGGTTGCTAGTTTGGATAACGAGTTGGATGGTGTTAGAAAAGAAATGCAGGAGAGAAGAAAATCTTAAGAAGGAAAAGGAACTCCTAAGTAGCCAACTAACAAACCAAGAAATATTTATCTTCAGGGAACTGATTGTACTGTGGCAAGACTAACAGGTGTTTAAGGATGAAAGAGTTTATGGTATCATTACATTTTATGGGAAACTTCTATATATTTTCCTTACAGGACTTTTTCCATAGGGAATAAAGTATGGGAATATCAGGAATTTATAGATTCCTTCTTACTTTCTCCTTTTGGTTGACATTCTTTGTTTGAATGGGGTGGCCATATAAACACCTCAATCAAAAGCCTGACAGAATTGGAAGGACAGTACCTGATCCATTTTTCTACCACAAGCCTATTATAGCAATTATCATTGGAAGAAATTTAATAAACCTGGTAATATTATAATTATTTATAAGTTACATTATTACAGGAAAAAAATTGTAACATAAAGATATGAATATGGTAATATTAAACAAATGTACAAAATGACACTAAAAATAAGAGAAGCAAATTAAGATAAAGTTGAAAGAACACAAAATGTAAGACATAAACATTTATAGTTTATAAAAGCTGAAATATAATATGGGATGTCCTTATAATAATTGTTCAACAAAATGATCAATAAATTCATTCAATATAATTATTTTGTCTTTAAAAATTAACATACTGTCTGGTTTTCTCTTCTTGTGAAACCAAACACCGCATGTTCTCACTCATAGGTGGGAACTGAACAATGAGATCACTTGGACTCGCGAAGGGGAACATCACACACTGGGGCCTATCATGGGGAGGGGAAGGGGGGAGGGATTGCATTGGGGAGTTATACATGATATAAATGATGAATTGATGGGTGCTGACGAGTTGATGGGTGCAGCACACCAACATGGCACAAATATACATATGTAAGAAACCTGCACGTTATACACATGTACCCTAGAACTTAAAGTATAATAAAAAAAAAAAAAAAAAATTAACATACTGTCCTCCTACCTGTCTAAAACACAGGTCTAGGATGTCTGTTGGACTTTTTCTTTTCAAGAGTGACGGTGTTTGTTACCGATCCACACTTCATACACCCCTCTCCTTTTTTTCAGTCTCTTAAACCTCCCAGCTACCTCTGCTCTCCAAATGTACAGACAAAGCAGCAGAATGAATACTGGAATATGATGTTTATAACTCCGTTTATAAGAGACTTGAATTCTTACTATGTTCTGTCTCCTCGCAATTCTGAAGGTACATCTTATTCGTGACTTTAATTGTATCTGTTGTTTTGAGGAAGATGAGAAAATTTAGATTCATTATCCTCTAAGTCCAGTTTAAATGGCTTTTGATGGTATAAGTGGCAGCCTAAAAACTGGAAGATCAACACAGTAATCAAGGGTATATTAAGACCATGTAAAATAAAAATAGAAATATGTAGAATTAAATACCTTGTGGTTGGAAACTAAATGAATTACTTTTAAATAAAAGGCAACTATTGTCAGTTATATTTAGGATGCGTCTAGAAAATCTATCCTGAAAAGCTAGAAAATAGAAAAAGTGAAGAGAACAATAAGGAATACAAAAGGGAGAGGAGAAATTTTAAAACACAAATAGCACTGTAATTTCTATTGTATCTTTTTTCTCCTTACCTAACATGAAGAAATAAAAAAGACTCCATGATTATACCCTTCAACACAGCATCCTATATGAATAAAAGTACTTATAAATAAGAAATAAGAAGAATTATGAACAGGAAAATGTCCACAAAACCAACACTTTACGATTTCTAGTTCTATCTAAGGGCAATTGCTTTCCATTTTCACAGAAACTAAAGCGACTAAGTTATTTCAAACTCGGGGGAAGGGGGAGTGGGAGGGAAGGAGAGAGAGGGAGCAAGCATATGAGAGTGTGCATTTGCTCAGCATATTATCAGGAGAAGAAGACCTCACATTGTGTTAACATCAGCACAGCGTAAAAACAACATTAACAATTTTTGAACATTTCATAGATTGACATATGAAGAATAGGACATGTGATTAAAATCTTTACAATGAAATTCCAAAAATTTAACTTTCTTAAGAAAGCATTCATAACTGCCAATTAGAATTTCTGATGAAGTTCTTCCTTAAACTTCTCATCTAAACAAATAATAAGTTAAAAACATAAGTAATTCTAAACAGGTTATACTTATTAAGATCAAATGTTAATAGAATAACACAGGCAAGGGAATCGATAGGCAAACTGTAAAATTCAAAGCTTTGAAATCTTTTACTGCAAATGTTTGGTGAGGTTTTAAAAAACTCAAATGTCAGTTTGCTAAAAGCCAAACTAACATTTTCCACATGTGTTTATATTTAAGCATATTTTTACAAGATGGAAAACGTAACAGTTATTCAAAACTAAGGTTAAGCTATTAGTTCATAAGGATTATAATTTGAAGACATTTCTTGAACCTCCAATTTTATTTTCTTTGATAAGAAAGCAATTTTAAGCATGTATTGCTTAGATAGGCCCTTATTCAACTCTAACATGTTTAAAGGTTTAATTATTCCCATTTATAACTCTGAACATGAAGATCATTGTACCTAAGATAATCAAATATACTGCTGAAAAGCACTTTGTATATAAGTATAGATGATTAAAATAAAATGAATTATTCCTAAATTTAGATGCATGATACGTGCATTAGGTTTCTACCCACTGTAAGAACACAACAAAATTTCTCTAAACCAATTTATGATTTTCATTAACTAGTAACTGGTTGGCATTTAGTTTTAAATCACAAAAGAAAAGTCATATGTAAGAAAAGAAAATACTGCAGGACAGTGGTTCTCAAAATTAGATGGGTAATCTCATGGTAAACCTAGAGCATCACCCACATGTCCACAGACGGGTACTTCCAAAACACAAATTATACACTCCACCTCCCTTACTGGTTTGCTTTCAGCTGTTATTTCTACCAGAGTCCATGGTTTATAATGGGTCTGAGTTTCTCTGATTATAGAAATATTCCAGAAACATATGTAATAGATATGGAGAGAGAGTAGTTAAGCAATAACTAGCTAATCATTGCTCTCTACCAAACTTCAAAAAATATCACTCATCAGAAATACTCAAACATCTAAAATCTCTAATCAAAACATAACATATGGAACTTCCGATTCTGGGTAGCATATACTGCATCACAGCCAACATTCATACTGATGACACCTAGGAAGGCCATATAAATCATAAGTCACATTGTTAATGGTACCAAAGAGCTCTGAAGCAACAAGCACAAAGTGGACAAATTTCCAGAGAGGTGAGACCTGTTCACAGGGGCAGGCCAGAACTAGCAGTTTTTTGTTCCACCTGCCAACATTTGCAGCCAGAAGCATGAAGACAGAGAAACAAAATTTGACATTTCCCAAACCTAAAACACACAGCTAGTTTGCCCCAAAACACATTTGCTGAATTCTGAAACTGAATGCTAAGTTAAAGAGGTTAACCAAAATAGTTCCAAAAGCAGAAAGTTCTCTGAGTCTAGCAGTGCTTACAAAAGACAGGACAAGAAAAGAGCAACTAAAAACATAATAGGCAAGACATGAAAGCCCTAAAAGGAGTGGAGAATAAAAATAAGGATCCGTGGCACATTTCCACTGGGGTTTGGGGGGAAGGATATACTTATACTGGTTACATGTGGAACCTCAAAATTCACACTTTGTGCTTAGCAGACGGTAACAGTAAGGAAGGGGGCAATAGGGGAAAAACAGCAGGGATTTTAGCAATTACATAAGGCTGAAGTAATAACATTGGAAACTGAAAACCTAAAACAAAAGATCGTTTCCCCTTTGACATAATTGTCAAATTTTGAAGGCACACATAAATTAAGCTAGACACCTCTGAAATAAGCTGGAAACCTCCGAGGTCAGTTTGGTACCCTCATTCTGGGGGCTGTTTCAGAGCTGAGACCACTGGTATCAATTTAAAGTCCTAGAGGTTCAGGCTCTAGGAATAGAAGCAAACAGGCTTGACTAAACTATCAACACTGAAAAATCAACTTTGACCTAGCTTAACCCTTAATTTTTATTAAGGTAATATGCTCTCCCCTCACTCCGTATCAGCCTCATACAGAGAAGAGTGAACACTCTGGTAGAAGATACAATCTGAAGAATCTACAATTTGTATATAAAGTGTTGGTAAATAATAATAAACTGAAAGTTATAACAAGAGGTAAAATAATTTGACTAAAACGCAAGAAAGAAAAAAGCAAGAGAAGAGTATCTGCCTACTACTTAGATCCAGACATGGTTATAGTCACAGGAAGTATGTGCAGAGCTGGGAAAATAAAGCTCCAATTCTCTGGCTGTATTACCAAAGCAGAGAGCTCCAGGGAACCACAAACTACTAGGACTCTTCAGACATCTAGAAAAAGTGAAAAGACTCAGCAAAGAAACAGAAGATAAAGAAGATAAAATAAAAATATTAGAACTTAAATTTAAAATAACCAGATGGGCTTAATAGTAAAATGAAGAAGACTGTTAAGAATCAGTATAGTTAAAATAAATCAAAAAAATTTTCCAATCTGCAGGACAGAAAAAGGATTTTTTTACAAAATGAAGAAAGACTCAGACCTATAAGACAATACTAAAAGATCTAAATTTGTGCATGAGAAACAGAAGAAAAAAGTGCAGTGCAGAAAAAGAAAATTGAAAAAATAATGACTTGACCAGGCATGGTGGTTCACAACTATAATCTCAGCACTTTGAGAGGTCAAAGCAGGAGGACTGCTTGAATCCACGAGTTTGAAACCAGCCTGGGCAACATAATGAGACCCTACTTCTACAAAAAAAATAAAAATAGCCAGGCATAGTGACGCATGCCTGTAGTTCCAGCTACTCAGGAGGTTGAGGCAGGAGGATCACTTCAGTCCAAGAATTTGAGGCTGTAGTGAACTAAGATTATGCCACTGCACCGCCTGAACCACAAAGCAAGACCCTGCTTCTAAAAAAGGAAAAGAAAGAAAAAAATGGCTTAAAAATTTCCGAATTTGATTAATGACATACTCTTAACAGATTCAAGCTCAGAAACTCCACACAGGATAAGCAAACACAAAATCCACACTCATACACAAGAGAAGAACACAGAGAGTGGAACCAAGGGATACACCAAAATTTAAGTGGAGAAGGTACCAGCAAAGAGGGATGGAAACAGCCCACCTGTCAGAAAAAAGAGCTAAGGGAGGGGAAAAGCTGTGGGGGTAAAGGAGGAAGAAAGGAGCAGAGGAAGAAGGGAAGGGGATAGATCCAACATGGCCAAATTCCTCACTACAGACATATAAGATCAATTTGATATCAATACATGATTTCCTATAGTGGAGTCATCAGGACAGGCAACATTCCTCAATGGTTAGAAGCAAAGGCTCTGGTGTCAGACAGACCTAGCTTTAATTCCATATTCATCTAATTGTATGACATGGGGCAAGTACGGCTGGCCCTCCATATCCATAAGTTCCACATCCATGGATTCAACCAACCATAGATTGAAAATATTTGGAAAATATGTACTGAACATGTAAATAGTGTTTTTTCCTCGACATTATTCCCTAAACAACAGAGTATAACAACTACTTACACAGCATTCACATTACATTAGGTATTGTAAGTAATCTAGAAATGATTTAAAGTACATAGGAGGATATGCATATGTTATATACAAATACCACAGAATTTTATATCAGGTACTTGAGAATCCTTGGATTTTGGTATCTGAGGAAGTTCCTGGAACCAATCCCCCATGAATACCAAAGGACAACTATACTTTAAGTTCTCTGAGATTACGTTTCCTCATTTGTAAAACATAGCATTAAAGACTATTTCTTTTTGTGTTCCACAATATTTAAGCATAGTGCCTGATGGATAATGGGTACACAGAAAAAAAAAATTGATGAATGAATGGTTGAATGAACAAACTAAAGAAGGATTAAATGAGAACTGCTGCTGCTATTGTTCTTGGATTTTTAAGAACATGTACACTACCAACCTATACAAATTTTAACAAAACTAGATTTTCCTTGAATATTTTTAAAATAATTAAATATTGATTTGGTTTGTGCTTGTATCCCTGTTACAAGCACAATTTTATCCACTGTAAAAAAGAATTTCTATTCTCTGATGAAATTCTTTATCTTGTATCCCTGTTACCTACTGCTTTTGAGAGAAATCTCATTCTAAGACACAAATTTTCGATTAACACAGATATGATGTTACCCAGCAAGAAATAACAAAATGAAATTTCTAAATAAGTGAGATGAAATAAGGTGCTTGTACTTGCTTCCCTTGAGAGATTGCGTGTGTGTGTAGCGCACTAGTCCACTCTTTCATTTCATTTACCTTGAACGTAGTAAGCACTCAATAAATGCCATCAACTAAGTTTATAATTGTGGAAAAATAACTTAGTTACTGATTTTGCAGAAAATTTTCAATTGGGCTACCACCTAAAAAAAAATAAGTAAATGATTGACATCTTTAATATTTTTAATTAAAACTTCCCAACACTTGGAAGACACTTGATACAAAGCATTCTCAATCCCCACTGTGCTAAGTAATGAAGAACAGAATCTATTCAATAACCCACTAAACAATTAACCAAATGTTACAGCTATACAAAACAAATACGAATCACATAACAATGTAAATTCAAAAGTATATAGACATACAATATTATTTTTACATTACTGTTAGTACAATTCTCATTTTGACAATACTTTTTTTTTTTTTTTTTTTTTTTTTTTTTTGAGACAGAGTTTCACTCTTGTTGCCCAGGCTGGAGTGCAATGGCATGAACTCAGCTCACTGCAACCTCCGCCTCCCGGGTTCAAGCGATTCTCCTGCCTCAGCCTCCCTAGTAGCTGGGATTACAGACACCAGCCACCACACCCAGCTAATTTTTAAAATATTTTTAGTAGAGACAGGGTTTCACTCTGTTGGCCAGGCTGGTCTCAAACTCCTGACCTCTGGCGATCCACTCATCTCAGCCTCCCAAAGTGCTGGGATTACAGGCATGAGCCACGGCACCCGGCTTGATATTTTAAAAGTAAGGATTTTGAAAATTTATCAGTATAGAAGCTTTATCTTATGCATGCCTTTCTAGAAAAAAAAATTAAAACCAAAGCGTTTAGATACTGGAGATATTTTCTTTCATCTTCCAAATACTACAAACAAAGATTCCAATAAAGAAAACCACAAGTTTGCTGAAGTTTAAAACATCTGGGCAATATCTTAAGATACTCATTTTTAAGAGCTCCATATTAAAGAATAGCCTGAAGGGTAGATGATAAATCTGCTCTAAAACCGAAAGTGTGTTTTTAATCCTATTGAATATAAACAGGTTTTTTCTTTTTTTTTTCTTAAATGGGGGAACTATAATCCAGATGCAAAGTGCCGAAAGACAAAATATTCCATAAAAGGAAACTTTAAAATACAGACTAGCGTTCAATTTTAAAATAATCACAAGAATATGTTTTTACTGAGATATTAACAACTATTAAGTGTCAATAATCCTTTTGTAACTGCTAACTGAAAAATACACAGGTGATTATCTCATTATTGTGTTTCATATCTTCTGAACAGGTTATAAATATACTTTTGTAAAAGATGTCCCCAGCTGTAAACTCTCATAAGCTAAACAAAAAACTGAAGATGCATCTTTATTATGCATAAAGTTAATACAAATGCAAAAGTATGTTTCATAACAATATCATTTGGCAAAATATACATTATAGAGAAATGATATCAAGGCATGGTACATGAGATCCTTAAACTCATATTTCCCACAGAATCTAAAATAAAACTGTCTGCCATGCTTAGGAATTTGAAGAAATTATTCCAGTTTTTTTGTTTTTTTTTTAAACAAAAACTCACACTAGACTCAGTAAAATGAGGAATACAAATTCCTCTCCTTTTGTTGAGACAGGGTCTCCCTCTGTAATGGAGGCTGGAGTACAGTGGCATGATTTGGGCTCACTGCAACCTCCGCCTCCCAGGCTCAAGCCAACCTCCCACCTCAGTGCCATGAGCTGGGACCATAGGCATGCAGCACTATGACCAGCTAATTTTTAAATATGTATTTTTGTTAGAGACGAGGTTTTGCCATGTTGCTCAGGCTGGTTTTGAACTCCTGGAATCAAGTGGGCCACCTGCCTTGGCCTCCCAAAGTGCTGAGATGATAGGCATGAGCCACAGTGCCCAGCCTAGAATATAAAATCTTTCCAGTACAAACTGGATTTCAAAAGTAAATCACTCTGAGAAAACCATCAACAGTCCATTTGAAAGCAAAAACAGGCCAGGGGTGGTGGCTCATGCCTATAATCACAGCACTTTGGGAGGCGAAGGTGGGCTGATTGCTTGAGCTCAGGAGTTTGAAACCAGCCCAGGGAACATGGTGAAACCCCATCTCTACTAAAATACAAAAAATTAACCAGGCATGGTGGTCCCACCTGTAATTACTCAGGAGGCTGAGGTGGAAGAATCGCTTGAACCCGGGAGGTAGAGGTTGCAGTGAGCCAAGATCATGCCACTGCACCCCAGCCTGGTCAACAGAGCAAGACTCCAACTCAAAAAAAAAAAAAAAAAAAAAAAAAAAAAAAAAAAAAAAAAGCAAACAAAAAAGAAAAGAAAAGAAAGCAAAAACAAGCAAACAAAAAAGGTAAAAATGCAAAGCCCTGAATTCCAAAGTCATTCAGTTACTATAGCAGAAAAGTGTTGCAGGATAAGGGTATACGACACACTCTGCTGATATTTAATTGCAGGTGAATCTCTTTTATAACACTTCAAACATTTAAATTACATTATGAAGACAACTAACTTTTCTAAATTTGAGTATTTTTAGTATTTTCTAAATGCAAGAACTTTAAAATGCTAATAAAGGATAGTCAACCCAATGCATAACTGGTTTCTGATCAGACATCTATTATTCTTTTAGAAGAAGATGAGGGTCAGAAAGCTTTCTTTGTAAAAGGCCAGGTAGTAAACAGTTTGGGCTCCATGGGTAATGAGAAAAAAACCAAGGACATTATTTAGGTACTTATAAAACAAAAAACTTTTACTGACAAATTTAGGAATATTAATAGTAATAAATTTTTTTGTTTATCAGGTTTAGTAATGAGAACAATGTAATTCTTTTAGGGGAAATAACATTTCATTTAATTGGTGTTTAAAGTTAACTCTTTTTTTTTTTTTTTTTTTTTTT
>NW_016816204.1:203198-212001 GCF_001698545.2 Rhinopithecus bieti
TATATATATATATATTTTTTTTTTTTGAGACAGAGTCTCGCTGTGTTGCCCAGGCTGGAGTGCAGTGACATAATCTCTGCTCACTGTATCCTCTACCTCCCAGGTTCAAGCAATTCTCCTGCCTCAGCCTCCTAAAGTAGCTGGAATTACAGGCATATGCCACCACACCCCGCTAATTTTTGTTCTGTTTTGTTTTGTTTTGTTTTGTTTTTTAGTAGAGATGGGGTTTCACCATGTTGGTTAGGCTGGTCTCGAACTCCTGACCTCAAGTGATCTGCCCACCTCAGCCTCCCAAAGTGCTGGGATTACAGGTATGAGCCACTGTGCCCAGCCTCCACATATATTTTTACTACTATCAGTAGCAACACATCTTAACAGATTCTACTTCAGATTATGCTGAATTAGTGTTTTCTGAAATTTTTTGAAAATATTCACGTCTGCAGATGTTTCATCGACTTTTCATGAAAGATATTTTTCAGTCGCTTCAAACTCAGCATTGGCTCTTTGAATAAACAACTGATCAGTGTCAGTAACATCTGTTGGTTCATCAGAGCCAAGTAAAACCACTATCTTCTTTAATTGACTACTGATGTTACACCCAATGTCCTCAATTCACTTTTTTGTTTTTATTTTAGAGAAGGGGTCTTGCTGTGCTCCCCAGGCTGAACTCAAACTCCTGGGATCAAATGGATCCTCCCATCTCAGCCTCCCAAGAAGCTAGGACTACAAGTGCACACCACCATGCCTGGCTAATGTCCTCAATTCTGTTTTTTTTTTGTTTTGGGTTTTTTTTTTTTTTTTTTTTTTTTTTGGAGAGGGGGGGTCTTGCCATTTTTTCCCGGCTGAACTTAAACTCCTGGGCTCAAGTGGATCCTCCCACCTTCACCTCTCAAAGTGCTGAGATTACAGGCATGAGCCACCACACCTTGCCTAAAATCCTCAATACTCTTTTATTTTATTTTGTAAAGATAGGGTCTCACTATGTTGCCCAGGCTAGTCTTGAACTCCTGGGCTCATGTGATCCTCTTGCTTCAGCCTACCAAAATGCTGGGGTTACAGGTGTGAGCCACTGCAACTAGCCTAATGTCCTCAATTCTTAAAGCAATGATGTTCACCAAATGGCTAATGATATTTTTTTAATTTTTTTTTTCTGAAAATATTCTTTAGCTGCTACAATGAAACACAGCTTAATTAACTTACCATTAGTAAATAGCTCTCCTTGCTTTACTAAAAAATGGGCCACTCAAAACCTTACATTAAGTCCAGCCTCTTTTTCAGTATGACAGTGAGTGAGAGAAAAAGTGAGTGCATGAAAATTCTGCTGTTATAACATATTATGTTTTAAATTTTGAATTTTATGAGAATTATGTTCCCATGAATTTGGAATACTGTAAGTGCTCAGCCCGGTAATGGCAATATATATTCTATTTCTTTAGTAGGGCATAATAAACCTAATGCTTTACCATCTAATTGGATAAAATAATCCCCAGTCCACTGTGCTTTAAAACCATGAGATTTTCTCCTTTTCTTGTTTTGACATATAGGTATGCCCTAGTAACAAAAAAAAAAAGTGTTACAGCACAGCAATACATATGGCACTTGAAACACTGTTGAATTATAACTGAATTACTGAGATGTGTAGAATGCCAAGCAGCAGTGTGAAGCAATGAAAATGCCAACTCCAATCTCTGTTGCAACGACTCAATTCTGCCATAGTGGTGGGAAGGCAGCCATAGACAATATATAAAGGAATATGCATCGGTGTCTTCTAATAAACTTTAATTATGAACACTAAACTTTGAATTTCACATAACATTCATGTGTCATAAAATATGTTTTCTTCTCCCAAACATTAAAACATATAAAAACCTTTCTTAACTTCCAGGCCATGAAGAACAAGAGGTGGGACAAATTTAGCCCACAGCTCATAGTTTGCCAGCCCCTACTTTAAATAACTCACTTATTCACTTGGGCGCAGTTCACCCTATGGTAACATGTGAATAAATTAATGATTATTATACCTATCTACTACAGAGAGCTACAATACAGCTCACCAAAGATAATGTGAACAGGTTCTGAAACTGGAAAACAAATAATTAGTGTAAAATTTGTTCTTAAATTGTTTTTCAAAAACCAAGTCTGTTTCACAGTCAATATACTATGCTAGGCAGTGTGGAGAAAATTATGAAGCAAAAAACACAGTCCATATCTTCCATCTTCTATGAGCTTACAATGTAAGTTAGAAAACAAAACATAACCTAAAGTGATACTGAATAGTAAATAGCAGATGTTGTAAATCCAACTCCATAAATATAATACAACACTCAACTTTTACCTAGTGCAATACACAAAGTTATGCACTTCAGAAACTTACTATGCCCACACAAAATACAAACACTTCACCCACAAACTCGTTTAATAAAATGTGTATTTCTGCAAACAACCTTTCCTGGAGCTTGTTCTGTAACAACCAGTACCAACAGTCTATTGCCTTTTAGTGGCTACATAGCTTTCCATTGGGTACCTACAACATAGTCTCTAGAATAAACATTTCGGTTATGTCTAGTTTTTTGGCTTTTATGGGTAATATGGAAATAAACATCTTTATACATATAGTTCGTGGATTAAAGAATACTTAAGGGCCGGGTGCGGTAGCTCACGCTTGTAATCTCAGCACTTTGGGAGGCCGAGGCAGGCGGATCATGAGGTCGGGAGATCAAGATCATCCTGGCTAACACGGAGAAATCCCGTCTCTACTAAAAATACAAAAAGAATTAGCCCGGCGTGATGGTGGGCGCCTGTAGTTCCAGCTACTCGGGAGGCTGAGGCAGGAGAGTGGCGTGAACCTGGGAGGCGGAGCTTGCAGTGAGCCAAGATCGCGCCATTGCACTCCAGCCTGGGTGACAGAGCAAGACTCCATCTCAAAAAAAAAAGAAAAAAGAAAAAAAAAGAATACTTAAAATTTTGATAAATAATGTAAACGTCTCCTTCAAAGAGATTGTGGCAATTTATATCCTTACGATAGCTTATTTAAAAAGTGCCTATTCTCTATAACTTTGCCCATACTACTTATTACTGATTTTTAAAATACTTGCCAATTTATTAGCAGGCTTATTTTGAATTCCTCATGAGAGGATGAACATCCTTTCATATGTTTTACTGCCATTAATATTAATTTTTCTAACATCATCTGTTCACAAACATTGCTCATTTTTAATACATAATTATTTCCTTCTTACTGACTTTTAGAAACTCACTACATATTAAAGAAGTAGGCCTCAGACTTTGATGTAATTGGTATTAAATAATTTTTTAACAAGTTTGTAATTTGTCTTCTGACTTTATGCAAATTTCTTGCCATGCATAAAAAATTTTTTTGTATGTTCCTGTATCCATCTGAAGAATCTTTTTTTAAAAACAACTGTAGGGTTAGGGTAAGGGGAAAACTGCAAAATGAAACCCAAAGAAAGTGAAAAAAGGAGCTAAATATGTAGAAATAGAAAACATGCATCATGATCTACATAGAAACAACAAAGCCAAAGTTAGTTCTTTGAAATGCTAATAAAGAACTCTTACAAAGAAGGCACAAATAATCATTAGCAGAAATGATAGGTCATATACATATTTAAAAATTACAGAAAGATACTATAGGGAAAAAATTATGCTAACACATTTTAACACTTAGACAAAATGTACAAATACTTAGAAAAAAAATTTTACCAAAGCTGATTTAAGAAGTGAAAGAAAATCTAAAAAGTCCTTTAACTATTTTTTTTAATGGAACGTTCCTACAAAGAAAACTCCAGGCTTCGAGGGCATCACCAGTGAAGTCCACCAAACATGTAAGAAATAAAACCAACAGAAATAAAACCAATCACAGACAAAATCTTCTAAAACTAAAAAAAGGGAGGAACACCAAAAGAGGGTTCATATTAAAATGAAGAACATCAGTTCATCAAAGACACCATTTAAAGAATGAAAGAGCAAATCCAAAAGGTATATACCAACCAAAAGTATCATAGCCCTCAGTACAGAGACTTTTCATTTTAAAAGAAAAAAATTTTTTTTGTTTTTTTTGAGACAGAGTCTTGCTCTTGTCACCCAGTCTGGAGTGCAATAAAGTGATCTTGGCTCACTGCCACCTCCACTTCCCACGTTCAAGCGATTCTCCCACCTCAGCCTCCCAAGAAGCTGGGATTACAGGCACGTGCCACCATGCCTGGCTAATTTTTGTATTTTTAGTAGAAATGGGGTTTCACCGTGTTGGTCAGGCTGGTCTCGAACTTCTGACTTCAGGTGATCTGCCCGCCTTGGCCTCCCAAAGTGCTGGGATTACAGGTGTGAGCCACTACATCCAACCAAATTCATTAAAAATTCTTAAACAGGCTGGACATGGTGGCTTGCACATGAATCCCAGAACTTTGAGGTGGGCAGATTACCTGAGGTCAGGAGTTCGAGACCAACCTGGCCAACATGGTGAAACCCCAGTTCCTTCAAAAAATACAAAAATCAGCCGGGCATGATGGCATGCACCTGTAGCCCCAGCTGCTGAGGAGGCTGAGGTGGGAGAATCACTTGAACCCGGGAGGTGGAGGCTGCAGTGAGTCAAGATCATACCACTGCACTCCAGCCTGAGCAACAGAGCAAGACTCTGTATCAAAAATAAATACATAAATAAATACATAAATAAATATAAAATAAAAAATTCTTAAAACACCGAATAGAAAACTGGGTAAAAAAACTTAAGTAATTCACAAAGAAGTATATCTAATTGATCAACATATAAATACATTTTTAAAAGCTTAACTTTATTAGTGGTCATGGTCGAGGAAATACAATTAAAACTACAATGATATACCACTGCACACTTACCAGTATAACTAAACAGTTGTTTGAAGACAGAAAATAACAGTGGAAAAACTGGAACTCCCATTTCTGCTGTTCTAAAGATAACATTTTGGGCCGGGGGTGGTGGCTCACACCTGTAATCCCAGCACTTTGGGAGGCCAAGGCAGGCAGATCACCTGAAGTCAGGAGTTCAAGACTAGCCTGGCCAACATGGTGATACCCCATTTCTACCAGAAATACAAAAATTATCTGGACATGGTGGCGTGTGTCTATAATCCCGGCAGAGGTTGCAGTGAGCCAAGATTGTGCCATTGCACTCCAGCCTGGGCAACAAGAGCAAGACTCCATCTCAGAAAAAAAAAAAGAAAGAAAGAAAAGAAACGTGCGCATGAGCACCAAAACACGCACACAAGAATGTTCACATACCAACATTATTTGTAATATGGCCAAACTAGTAACAACCCAAATATTCATCATCAACAGTAGAATATAAAAATAAACTGAGATAAATTCATATAATGGAATAGGAAGGACATGGAAAAGAAAATGAACAAAAGTACTGCTATGTTCAACAATGTGGATAAATCTCATAATAATGAGCCAAAGAAGCCAGAGACAAAAAGTACACACTATATGATTCCATGTATTTAAAGTTTAAAACAGCAAAGGTAATCTCCAATGTTAGAAGTCAGAACAGAAGATACCTTTGGGGAAGAAGGGGGGGTGAGGGGTGCTCCTGGGCTGCTGGCCAAGTTCTATTTCTAGAACTAAATGGTAGTTAAGCAAGTATGTTTACTTTGCAGTAATTCTTTCAGCTGTGCACTTTTGATTCGTATACTTTTCTATGTTATACTTTAATTCATAAAAAGTTAATGAAAGAATCAATGATGATTTTGGCAAATGCTCTTCTAGCGTCTATGAAAATAATATAAAAATTTATCCAAAAACCTACTAATATGATACATTGGTCTGTTCTAATCAAAAGTTATAAATCACAGAGTAAGGTAAACAGAAGAAGTTTAGCATAAAGAAGTATTTTAACTCTAACAAAAGAGTAACTATAAGATATAAGAAAGCTCCATATAGTACCCCAAGGCAGATTAAAAGAGTATGCGATGTAAGAGTCAGACCTCATTGGAGAAGGTGTAGTTCAGTAACAAGTTAGGAGAGAAGTTCATTAGTTCTAGTGGGTCTGAAGTCACTGAGTGAACAACAAACCCTCTGAGAAGCATTGTAAATTATGTTAATAGATACCCTAATTTTGAACAACTCAGCTTAGAATAAACCCCACTCATGTTTCATTCTTTTTATATTGCTGTTAACATAATTTGTAATTTGTGGCTTTTTTAAACATACAAAAGTATAAAAAATATATTTGTGTGTATCAATTCTGTAACTACCCACCACATAAATGTTCTTGTTTCTAAATACAACTATTTCACCTGCAAATAATATTTCCTTTTTTTTTTTTTTAATTTTTATTTTTTGAGACAGGCTCTTGCTCAGTCACTGGGGCTGGAGTGAAGTGATACAATCACAGCTCACTGCAGCCTCAACCTCCCAGGTTCAATCAATCTTTCTGCCTCAGCTCCTGAGTAGCGGACCACAAGCATGCACCACCACACCCAGCTAGTTTTGTAGAGACGGTGTTTCGCCATGTTACCCAGGCTTCCTATCTTTACTATTTTTATACCTTTCTCATTTTTATTAGAGTGTCATTATCTGACTTACTTTTTAAAATGTCAACCAATCTATTGTGCTGACAATATATTGAAGGCAGCAAAGGTGGAAGGAAAGAAACTAAGAAGCTACTGCAAAAATCTAGGCAAAGGATGATGGTGGCACAAAAGGGAGATGGGGTACAGATGACTTTAGCGATGAAGATGGTATAAGTGATCAGATTTCAGGATATATTTCACAAGTGGTGCCAGTATAATTTCCTTAAGGATTAGATGTGGGATATAAGAGAAAGAGGAAAATCAAGAATGAGTCTCAGGTTTTTATCCTGAATAACTAGAAGGATAAAACTGCCATCAAGTGAAATAGAGAGGGCTGCAGGTGGAACAGGTTTTAGAGGAACGATTAGGAGTTCAGTGTTGGGACACATTAGGATATTAAAAATACAAGTGCACTCATTAAATAAATGCTGAAAGAACAAGTCACCTAATTTCTCAAACATGATTGACTCTCCAATCCTCCAATATTGCTATGACTAAGGACACAGAGTGCTATACTATAGGGCAAACTCTGCTTCACTTCAAAGAAATGATTCCTTGACATACAAAAAGGATAGAGACTTGACAAAAGATGTCATCTTCCCATCACAGAAACAGGCCTATACACTGACTACCACATGCAGGGAGAAACAAAATGGGCTCTTCTAAGACAGAACCAAAAGACCTAAATTCCCCTCCAGTATATTCCATATGATCTTTGTAATGCAAAAAACATGACTAAAGGACTGGTATTCTTGGTGTAGTAGACAATACTGAGCTCCCAAAAGTTTCAAGACAGAGGTAGGTAGGTAGGTAGGTAGGTAGGTAGGTAGGTAGGTAGGTAGGTAGACAGAGAGAGAGAGAGAGATGTTAAATAAACACATTTGAGAAAAAGGAAAAAACAATCCCACGGCTCATGGTTCTAGTGATGCAGTCATTCTGTGCCCCAGGGAGACCTGACAAATTTACCTCAAAAATGACATCTTGGATTTAAAATCTGAACTCTAATTTCCTGTTTACAATATGATACACTTTTTTCTTTGTTCCATGCTACCTCCTTTCATTCCTGCAAGAAAACTCATGAAGAACAAAATATTGTACAGATGAGAAAACTGAAGCATGAAATCATTATGATACACATAATACAAAGGTAGTCAAAATTAGAATCAATATCACATCCTTTGCCAACTATCTACCCCTCATTGAATATCTAATATGGTAAAGCTATCATACTAAAGTAGATATAAAACAAGATTAATAAGTTACCACATGTAACATAACAATATTTGGGGAAAAAAATCAATACTTCAATAATCACAATACTCTCCACAGTTACTGACCATTATCATTAAGATTTGACCACTGCTGTACATCCTGCATATAAAATAATTTCACATGGTTTATGCTTGCTTTCCACTTACCTATAACTCATAACAATCTATATAATGTTTTGGTAGAAAATGCTTTCTTTTTGTTGTATGTGACATTAGGGTTTTTGTTGTTGTTGTTGTTGTTGTTGTTGTTTTGAGACAGAGTCTCGCTCTGTTGCCCAGGCTGGAGTGCAGTGGCGCAATCTCTGCTCACTGCAAGCTCCACCTCCTGGGTTCATGGCATTCTTCTGCCTCAGCCTCCCGAGTAGCTGGGACTACAGGTGCCTGCCACCACACCCAGCTAATTTTTTGTATTTTTTAGTAGAGACGGGGTTTCACCGTGTTAGCCAGGATGGTCTCGATTTCCTGACCTCGTGATCCACCCGCCTTGGCTTCCCAAAGTGCTGGGATTACAGGCGTGAACCCCCACGCCCAGCCTCTTTTATTTTATGAGCTAAAGATAATAATGAGCCAAAACTTCTATATTCTTTAGTACGTATTTTACATATGGGCAATAAAATATATTATAAAACATTTTCCATTTTAAATTATTTGGCAGAAAATCTCCCATAGCACTTATTATTATTATTTGCTGCAGACTCTTCCTAAAAGCAAGAAGCAGCCCATTTTCTCCAGATGACTCATAAACTAAAGGCACAGTAGAATGAAGTGCTCCAACTTAAAATACCAATAGCTAAATATAACCTCTTCCATAAGATTAGAAAATTCAGTGTCTCTCTTTATTCTATAAGAGCCATCTTAAAGGGTCACCTTTAAAAAACATAATTAGCAAGCATGGGGAAGGGACAGGAAAATTAAATTTAAAAATTTTTTAAATAACACAATTAGTTGCTAGGGTGATAAGCAAGA
>NW_016816204.1:214375-218578 GCF_001698545.2 Rhinopithecus bieti
TTTTTTTTTTTTTTTTTTTGAGACAGGGTCTCAGTACATCGCCCCAGGCAGGAGTGTAGTGGCACCATTATGGCTCACTGCAGCCTCAACCTCCCAGGCTCAAGTGATCCTCCCATCATAGCTTCCTGAGTAGTTGGGTTTACAGGCATGTGCCACCATGCCCAGCTAATTTTTTGTAGAGATGGAGTTTCATCATGTTGCCCAGGCTGGTCTCGAACTCCTGAGCTCTTCTACCTCGCCCTCCCAAAGTGCTTGGATTACAGGAAACATCAATGCGAACAACAATCTAGTACTCAAGTTTCATACAGAATATATTTTATAACAGACATATTTTTATATTTTCTTTTCCATGCAGTCAATAAGACTGATACGTTTGCCATTTATATTTCTTTTTTTTTTTTTTTTTTTTTGAGGCGGAGTCTCGCTCTGTCGCCCGGACTGGAGTGCAGTGGCCGGAT
Source organism: Rhinopithecus bieti (assembly GCF_001698545.2). Classification (NCBI taxonomy): domain Eukaryota; kingdom Metazoa; phylum Chordata; class Mammalia; order Primates; family Cercopithecidae; genus Rhinopithecus; species Rhinopithecus bieti. The sequence continues at coordinate 214,834 of NW_016816204.1, forward strand.
CTCAGCTCACTGCAAGCTCCGCCTCCCGGGTTCACGCCATTCTCCTGCCTCAGCCTCCCGAGTAGCTGGGACTACAGGCGCCCGCCACCTCGCCCGGCTAGTTTTTTTTGTATTTTTAGTAGAGACGGGGTTTCACTGTGTTAGCCAGGATGGTCTCGATCTCCTGACCTCGTGATCCGCCCGTCTCGGCCTCCCAAAGTGCTGGGATTACAGGCTTGAGCCACCGCGCCCGGCCACCATTTATATTTCTACTTCAGGTAATAGGATATAACATTCCCCTCGCTCATGATTACTTCTTAATTTTCCTTTATGACTTGTTTTTCTGGCCAGTCCATTAATGTAGATTTCCTTAAATCCTAGGTCTAGTTTTCTCATCCAAGAGATTTTTCTTTTTTTTTTTTTTTTTTTCCTGAGACGTAGTCTCACTCTGTCACCCAGGCTGAAGTGCACTGGCGCGATTTCGGCTCACTGCAACCTCTGCCTCCTGGGTTCCAGTGATTCTCATGCCTCAGCCTTCTGAGTAGCTGGGATTACAGGTGTGCACCACCACGCCCCGCTAATTTTTTGTATTTTTAGTAGACAGGGGGTTTCACCATGTTAGCCAGGATGGTCTTGATCTCCTGAACTCATGATCTGCCCACCTTAGTCTCCCAAAGTGCTGGGATTACAGGTGTGAACCACTGTGCCTGGCCAAAAGATTTATCTTGAGTGATCATATCCACTCACTCCATTTTTACGTTCATAATTCTTATATTGCTATCTTGAACTTCAGGATAAATGAGACCAGCTAGATTCAAATCTCATCTTTTCAATTCCTACTTATGTCACGGTAAGCAGGTCTCTGTGCCTCAGTTTTCTCATCTGTAAAACAGCAATAATAATGATAAAGACCACTCGCGGTGGCTCATGCTTGTAATCCCAGCACTTTAAGAGGCTGAGGTGGGAGGATCACTTGAGCCCAGGGGTTCGAGACAAGCCTAGGCAACATAATGAGACCCAGTCTCCATAAAAAATTTAAAAAAAAACTGTTTTAAATAACTATTTCATGGTAGTATTCTCATGAGCATTAAGTGTAATAATACATGCAAATCATTTGCCACAATGCATAAATGATAGATCTGAGGTCTGGCATTGACCGGCCTTTTCCTACAATTATATAAGAACCATACCCCTGCCCTGGGGCAAGTTAACTTCAAATATCATTGTCTCTAAACCACAATGAACGATTCCTTCCTCAAGAGTCTGTTGTGTCTAGTAAGATTATCAGCTTGTTGTCAATACTAGAGAATGTGAAAACTGGAAGTTCAGGAACTGGCAAAAAATAAATTGTTACACAGTTGCAAAATGAGTAAACCTGTTTAAACTGAAGATACTTAACTAGATAGCTAAGTCCTAGAACTTCCACTGTGCTCCCTCTTCCAGGACTTAGAATGTGTCTGGGCCCTTGAGCACTCAGTAAAGTCTTGATAAATTGATGTCTCAATGCTCACAGTTGGTCAAGATGTTTTAAAAAAAACACTCCTCAGGCCAGGCATGGTGACTCACACCTGCAATTCCACTGCTTTGGGAGGCAGGGGCGGGAGAATCGCTTTAGGCCAGGAGTTTGAGGCCAGTCTGAGCAACATAGCAAGAGTCTGTCTCTGCAAAAATTTAAAAATGAGCCAGGTGTGGAGGCACACACCTGTAGTCCTAGCTACTTGGGAAGCTGAGGCAGGAGGATCACTTGAACCCAAGAGTGCGAGGTTACAGTGAGCTATGATCATGCCCCTGCACTCTAGCCTGGGCAACAAAGTGAGATTCAGTCTCTAAATAGATATATAAAAACACCGGTAAATGAATGGGAAATCATTTAGGAAGCAGCTTATACAAATATTTGTTCAGAGACTGTTAAGACCTTAAGGATATGATTTAAGAATATTAAAGGGTATATGTCAATCTGAAATAAAAGATTTACAATAATATATAGTACAGTAAATTAAAAAATAAAGGATATTAATACATAGTACTGTACTATGTATTATCATTAATATCCTTTATTTCAGGTTGACAAATACCTTCCCAACCTGACTATAACACCTCTCACTCACTTTTTAAACCACTAAGTCTGTTGACTGCACCTACCAGATAAGCTTCAATTCCACCTCTCTCCTCTTTAATCTCACTGACATGTTTCAAGGCCTCCTGATTTCTCATTTGGACTATTCCAGCAGTCTAACCGGGTTTTTGTTTTGTTTCTTTTTGTTTTGTTTTGTTTTGTTTTGTTTTGTTTTGAGACAGGTCTCTCTCTCTGTCACCCAGGCTGGAGTGCAATGGTGCAATCTCGGCTCAGTGGAGCCTTGATCTCCCAGGCTCAGGTGATCCTCCCACCTCAGCCTCCTTAGTAGCTGGAACCACAGATGCATATATATATATACATATATATATATATGTGTGTGTGTGTGTGTGTGTGCGCGTGTGTGTGTGTGTGTTTATATATATATATATATAGTACAACCTGGTTTAATGTCTTTATATCTAAAACCACTCTAAATTCCCCAACTCACATACTATGCTTCAGTCATATTGAGCTGTTCTCCAACTTTAGTATATGTGTTGCCTAAGTGAGTACCAAGTGTTCTCATAAAATGCTTTTCTCATGTCTCTGTACAAAGACTATTCACAAGTATAACCATGCCACACACTCATTTTCCAATCTATCATTTTGTCTTAAGTTCCTACTTGTCTTTAAATACTCAGCTTAATGCATCATCTTCTCTGTGAAGCCTATTCTAACTGTTAATCTTCCAACTCTAAACTAGATATCCCTCCTCTATGCTCTTAGAGGTCCCTTTCAAGTATTTATCGTAAAACTTACCACTTGCCTAATGAATTACTATGTGAGTCCTCAGAATTCTGAGAATGGCTGCTCATCTGTACAGCGGCTAATAATATCTACACTGAAGGACTGTTATAAGGATAAATACATGAAGTACCTAGCACTTAAAAAAAGTTCCAGTAAATGATGGCTATACTGTATTATTAGCATTTTTCTCAAAAGTAAGCACCCTAATATTCTCTTTCCTAACTCCAGTAGCTATCCCAATACTTGGCAAAAAATAAGTTGTTACACAGTTGTAAAATGAGTAAATCTATGTTTCACAAAGATGATTCCTATAGCATTGTAAGAGATGAATTTGAGGAAGTCCTGCAAAAGACCCTTTAGGACCTCAGAAGAGAATCACTTTTAGAATTTCTTAAAAATGAAATACACATTCCATACAGACCCAGATTTGGCACCTCATTTGAGAATTACTACTAAAGGGAGTTTCTATTAATTTATGTGGTAGTAGGAGTAGGGAGTTGGAGAGATGGAATGGGACCCAATCCTTCATGTGCTATTGGGATAGAAGAAACAGAGCCAGAGAGGTGAGTGCTATGGCACCTAATGTAAGAGATGAAGGGCTGGGCACCGTGGCTCACGCCTGTAATCCCAGCACTTTGGGAGGGCGAGGTGGGCAGATCATTTGAGGTTGGGAGTTCCAGGCCAGCCTGATCAACATGGAAAACCCCATCTCTACTAAAATACAAAATTAGCTGGGCATGGTGACACATGCCTATAATCCCAGCTACTTGGGAGGCTGAGGCAAGAGACTCGCTTGAACCCAGGAGGCAGAGGTTGCAGTGAGCCGAGATCATGCCATTGCACAGCTTGGGCAACAAGAGCGAAACTCCATCTCAAAAAAAAAAAAAAAAAAAAAAAAAAAAA
>NW_016816204.1:218724-276862 GCF_001698545.2 Rhinopithecus bieti
GTAAGAGATGAAGGGCTGGGCACCGTGGCTCACGCCTGTAATCCCAGCACTTTGGGAGGGCGAGGTGGGCAGATCATTTGAGGTTGGGAGTTCCAGGCCAGCCTGATCAACATGGAAAACCCCATCTCTACTAAAAATACAAAATTAGCTGGGCATGGTGACACATGCCTATAATCCCAGCTACTTGGGAGGCTGAGGCAAGAGACTCGCTTGAACCCAGGAGGCGGAGGTGGTGGTGAGCCGAGATCAAACCATTGCACTCCAGCCTGGGCAACAGGAAAACAAGAGCAAAACTCCGTCTCAAAAACAAAAAAAAAAAAAAAAAAAGAATTTGCCGGGCACGGTGGCTCACGCCTGTAATCCTAGCACTTTGGGAGGCCAAGGCGGGCGGATCACCTGAGTTCGGGATTTCGAGACCAGCCTGGCCAACATGGAGAAACCCCGTCTCTACTAAAAATACAAAAAATGAGCCGGGCATGGTGGCATGCGCCTGTAATCCCAACTACTCGGGAGGCTGAGGCAGGAGAATCGCTTGAACCCAGGAGGCGGAGGTGGTGGTGAGCCGAGATCAAACCATTGCACTCCAGCCTGGGCAACAGGAAAACAAGAGCAAAACTCCGTCTCAAAAACAAAAAAAAAGAAGAAGATGTGGGCAACAAACATAAAGGTAAAAAAGAGAGGTGAGATTTGAGAGCCATTTCAAATGGCAATAAGAGTTGGTGAGCAACCCAGGGAATCAAAGATGACTAAAAATATCTAGTATGACAAAATAAGTTAATTGTAATATCAAGTCAAGAAGCAAGGCACACAAATTTTAGAAACCGGCAAGGTCAAAAGGGAGAGAGAACTGAGTAATGGTAAGATGTAGCTGAAATAACTGAGTATGCCACTCAGGCTATAGAGAGGGAGTAAAGTCAAACTAGGAGCAAGCTAAACAGGAAGCTAACATAGATAACTTTTTTTAAAGCAGTCCTGGGTAGGAAGTAGGTTCAGAACATAGTTATAAAAGATGATCAAATTGAATGGAGATAAAAGTCGTTACAAAAGAGGAGTCCAAGAAAGTGTGGTAATTAGTATTAGAAATGTCATCTACATGAGAACTAATGGGATAGCAGAAAACAAAATATTTGTAAAAAAGGTACCAAAGTTTTCAAAGAACTTGAAGAGATCTAAAACAGTGACACAGATGAGAACTCCAAAAGCTTTCCAACAATTTTTCCTTAGGCTAATCTAGTGTTTACCTATGACTAAAGTGGCTAACTGAAGCTTGCTTCTACTTCATAAATCAGAACCTACCACTGTCATCCAGAACAACTACTCTCATGGTATTTTTTCAATAGATTCTTGACAGTTTCTTATGGCAGGAAAAACACATTCTACATCAGGTGATTTTCATATACTATGAGACAAAAATAACAGCAAAAGAAAAATCTGATTTTATATTAAACAATGCTCATTTGATAATCTTATCCTAGAAGATATCATTAAACCTTTCATTCTAAAGGTTCTGGTAAGGGAATGATTCAGATGGGAACAAGAAAAAACTTCATATATCTGTATGTCACGACGAAGAACATTTCTGCAGAAATACATGTTTTCTGGGAAGCTTCCACTGTTCTCATCATCATGGTTATTCTCATTACTATGCATAGTTCCAAAAGCAACAAAACAATTTCTTATTAAAGTAGTTAAATCCAACAAAGAAATAAAACTAAATCTTACCACTCTCAAAAGCTTAAGGGAATTATTATATTTTATGGCTATTCGTAATATTTTAGTACATTTTAAATGATCCAACTACGGTGTCTTTTCATAAGTACTTTGGTATCATCATGCAATTTTAATCCATATGCTTAAACCCCTTTCACAGTTGACAGGAACAAAGCAGTTTTGATTCACAACAATGCCCTGCAGTCAAATACGCTCATGAGGTATTAATTTACAGCTTCATCTGTGATCAGTTAAACTGCATATGAAATCTTAAACATCCTTAAAAAGTTCACCACAAATAGTTCAATAAGAGATTTTTTGGTAACATTACTTTAACAAAAAATATGTAAGATTAAATTCTATTGTAAAATAAAACCAAATGCCACTTGCTTTTAAGGATAACCCAGTAACAAAACAATCTTTTAAACTGTCACCTTTTACACCTAAAATATTAATTAAAATGTAACACTGCTATCAAAACATGTGCTTTGTAAGCTTTTGCAAGAAAAGTCACAGATAAAAAAAAAACCAACTTCATGAAAAAAATGTGCATATTTCAACAAACAAAATGTCTCTTTAATCAGTCCTCGGAGCCAGATTTATTAAAATGTCAGATCAACCTGAATCATACCAAAACAAAAGATTAAAATTATCAGTTTTTCCAAACAACTAAAATGTCAGGTCCATACAAGTTACGGACAAAGACAGCAATAATTTTTTTACAATGAAATAAATTTCCAATGCAGCTCATATTAGTAAAAAACAATAATAACTAACTTCTCAGAAAACTAGCAACTTCTGAGAAGTTGATCTCCATATTTATGTAATCTGAACCTTATGGTATTTACTCAGATTTTTTTCTTAGCTAGATAAAGTAATAGTTATTTTGATTGGTATTCTAAGTCAATCCAAGGAATTATTATCTCATATAACAAAAATTCCAGAGCCACAGCAGCTCCAGGGATAGGTAATTTATAATGCCTCATCAAGATCAGGGACCTAAGTTCTTTCCATGTTTTTCCTGTGTCATCTTTAGTGTGGTGACTTTTTGTCCCCTAACGGTTTCAAAGTAGTTACACTAGTTGCAAGTAACAATTTAATATCTAAGATCGTAAGAGAGACTGCCTTCCCCTTGCTTATATTTCTTTACCAAAAAAGTGAGGGAAGTACTTGCTCTCAAGGCCATTCATTATTAAATCAATGGGAGAGGGCATAAAATTGCCATTATTGATTTGGATTAATTCAGGCTCAGCCCATGAGCATAAGAAGAACCCAACTTCCCAAAAAGCACATGGGTATCTGATAAGTGATGAAAACCAGGGCATCAGATCAACAGTATCAAAAGTAAAGCATCAAATCAACACTATCTTCACATATTGTGTATAATACATAATAGCCATTATTTCCTTTACGTGCTTCAAATGACTATTATTCAAGTTGAGTATACCTTATTCAAAATTTCTTCTGAGTCTCTTGTCGGCTCACAAAAAGTTTCAGACTTTGGAGCATTATGAATTTCAAATTTTCAAATTATGGATATTTAATCTGTATATACACCAGTGGTAAACGTTTTTGTAACCCTTAATATCTCAAGTTAACTGAGTATCTCACTAGAAAACTTAACTTTGCACCTAAATTAGGAAAGACAAAATAGCTACAATTCAAAATATATATCAAACTTTCCGTAAAACCAAAGGACTCAATACATGCAAGAACTTCTGATTCCTCCTGAAACCTCACTAAAACTCTGAAAGACAAGAAAAAACAAAAAAAAATGGTGACAAAATTTTGGACAGTGGAAAGCAGAGTGAGGTGCAGTGATCAACTCAATAGACCCAAAAAAGCTAAATTCTAAACAGCAGGGAGAAAATCAAATTTACACTGCCATAGCTCCAAAAGCATTACACTGGGTGGCATTAGGAATCTCTACAAATAGAAGTGACAGCATTAAAACTTATTTAGAGGTGGACATAGTGGTGAGCACCCATAATTCAAACTATCTGGGGGGCCGAGGTGGGACAGAAGTACTTGAGGCCCGAAGTTAAGACACCAGCCTGGGCTACAAGGCAAGGTCCCAACTCTAAAACATTTGTGTGTGTGTGTGTGTGTGTGTGTGTGTGTGTGTGTGTGTGTGTGTGTGTGTATTTAAACTTGTTTAAGTCAGGGTTCAGTGGCTCATGCCTATAATCCCAGCACCTTGGGAGGCAGAGGCGGACGGATCACTTGAGGTCTGGAGTTCAAGACCAGCCTGGCCAACATGGCAAAATCTTGTCTCTACCAATAATACAAAAATTAGCTGGGCATGATGGTAGGCACCTATAATCCCAGCTACTCATGAGACTGAGGCACGAGAATCCCTTGAACCCGGGAGGCGGAGGTTGCAGTGGGCCAAGATCACACCACTGCACTCCAGCCTGGGCGACAGAGTGAGATTCTGTCTCAAAAAAAAAAAAAAAATCTTGTTTAAAAAGTAGCTAGTTCTAAGATTCCCCTCTTGTACTCTGCACAAAAGGGCAAATGTCCTTTCCTTATCAAGGCAGAAAATGAAGGGCTACTTTTTAGCAAGAATAATTAGGGAACTGGAAGAACATATTGAAAACATAAGGACTAAAAGAAGACTGACATACTGTGGCAGGGGCCAGTGGCTCACACCTGTAATCCCAGCACTTTGGGAGGCCGAGGTGAGCAAATTACTTGAGTCCAGGAGTTCAAGACCAGCCTGGGCAATATAGTGTGACCCCATCTCTACTATAAATAAAAAATTAGCTGGGCATGGTGGTTCTTGCTTATAGTCTCAGCTACTTGGGAGACTAAGGAGGATTACTTGAGCCCAGGAGGTCTAGGCTGCAGTGAGCCATGATCATGCCGCTGCATTCCAGACTGGGCAACAGAGCAAGACTCTGTCTCAAAAAAGAAAGAAAAGAAAGAAACATAAAAAATAAAAATTAAAAAAAGTGAAAGAAGGAAAAGGACATATTGGTCAAATGTTGACCAAAAGAAAGAAGTCTGACTACATGTAATTGTTATCAGATAAACTTTAAAATAAAAGATGATCAATTAGGAAAGAAAGAATCATAACAAAATTATTTAAGTTCACATTACCAGTAAGACAAGGTAATTTTAAAAGTATATGCATCTAATAAAATAGTCTCAAAATGCATCGAGCCAAAAGAAAAGAAAAAAGAAAAAGAAAGAAAGAGAGGGAGAGGGAGAGGGGGAAGGGGAGGAGGGAGGAAGGGAGGAGGGAGGGAGGGAAGGAGGGAGGATGGAAGGGAGGAGGGAGGGAGGGAAGACAGAAGGGAGGAGGGAGGGAGGGAGAGAGGAAGGAAGAAAGGGAGGAGGGAGAGAGGCAGGGAGGGAGGGAGGGAGGGAGGAAGGAAAGAAGGATACTAAACTTTGACACTTCTAATTTTATTCTCCTTCTTGACTCTCAGAAGGTAGGAACTTGGAAACAGCACATTCCTATAATCAATCTGGTCTAAGAAATGATCTAATGATACCATGAGCTAATGATACCAGCATCATGGAAGTCTGTTACAAAGTAGCCCATTCAGATCATATAATAGAGACTTAGACACTAGACAAGTCCTACCCAGACACAATTAATTGTCTTTTAATTTCCTACTCTTACAAATAAGCAGAGGCAAAGATCACCAGACATTTGAAAAAAAACTACAAGTGTGAAAGAGAGCAAAATAAACAGAAATTTTAAATGGCAACTTGGAGAAAAAAGAGACATGCAGGGGGGAAAAGAAAGCCTTGAGAACAAAACCCATCTACCATTAATATCCTCAGAGAAATGAGAAAAGATACTGCATTCATGAGACAAGAACAGATGCTTTTTTTTTTTTTGAGACGGAGTCTCGCTCTGTCGCCCAGGCCAGAGTGCAGTGGCCGGATCTCAGCTCACTGCAAGCTCCAGATACTATTTTTTAAAAGTATCAACAAATACAATTTTTAAAGTATCAGAGAATATGAATCCTTTGAATATTAAAATGACAGCAAAATTCTCAGAAAGTAGAATAAAATTAGAAGAGAAAATAAAATTTATATAACTAATCCAATATGTCCAACATCCATATAAACTGGAAGTTTTAAAAGAGAACAAATAGGAAGAAATCAAATAAATGAATAAAGAAAATTTCTAAGAACTGAAGGATATAATACTCCATATCAAAAGAATCCACCACCAATGTGCTGAGCAAAATGGATGAAGAGAAACCCATACCAATTTGTTATAATGACAAAGATAATCCTAAAAGCTTTTGAAGAGAAAAACGTTTCCAACAAAGGATCAAGAATCAGAATGACATCAGATTTTCCCACAGCAACAATGAAAGCGAGAAGATAATGGAACAGCACTTTGAAAATGGAAAGGCAATTTTGACAAAAACCAAAAATGAAACATGCAACTGAGACTTAGAATAGTTTTGCACCAAAAAATGCTCACTTTAAGCTGCATTTACAATAACCGAAACACCAAAAAAGGGAGTAAGATCACTCAAATCTGAGCAACCATGTTATTTCAATTCTATATGGAGACCAAGAAAAACAGAGTTGTAGTTTTATTCAGAGTGCTTCCAATTGTCATTCTGAGACTTGACTAAAACTTATAATGTTCATGTGCTTTCTTCCTTGTGGTAGAAATCAAGCAAAATGAAGGGTGATGAAAATAGTAACAGCATTTTATTTTCAGTAAAATTACGAAACAATATAGCCACCAAGTATTGCAAATTAATAGAGAATATATGGAATAATCAATTATTATATGGAAAAATTATAAATGTAGGCTGTAATCTCTGTCAACACCAGCTCTCTTGGGAATAGGAAGAAAACACAAAATCCAGTGGTGGAAAGAGAATCCAGTGGCGGAAATTCACTAAACAGAGCCTATAAAAAATACTTCTTCAAAGTGAGAAGAGTACCATCAAATGTAAGACCATATCACTAATCTGCCAAGTTAGCAATAAGACAAAGATGCCCATCCCACTAATACTTAACATTATACTGGAATACTAGCCAATACCATCAAACAATATAAAGCAAATTAGAAGTATAAATATTTGGAATTAAAAGGTAAATCCTTTACTACTTGAAGTTGTTATTATTGCATAGTTTTAAAATTGCAAAAGAAATAATTAAAACTAGCTGGGCAAACAATGAATACATAAAAGTCAGAACTTTTCACTGACATAAACTTAAGCCAGCTAAAGAAGATCTTGATTCACAAAACCAATAAAAAAGATAGTAAGACATATAATAAAATAAACTTTAAAACCTCTTAAAAGCATTAACAGAAGGCTTAAAACAGGAGCAGTGAAAAGACATGCCATGTTCTTGGTTAGGAAGATTCAATGTCAATTTACCTCAGGCTAATTTCTAACTTTAACATAATCCCCACATCAAAGCACAGGATTCAGAGATTTTTTGTCTTTTGTGGGAAGGATGGTACAGATGAGACAACAAGATGAAATACTGAAAATAAAAGAATACAGTGGGAAATTTTGAAAACTGAAGAAATGAGAGAGGGAATAGCCCAATTTGGAATAAAACTATTTTAATATGTCAAAATAAAACTGGAACATGGACAAAAGCCACAGCATGGAACATAAAAGTCAGTCCAAAATAAAACCAAAATAAGCACAAAAATTTACATACAGTCAAAGTGGCATCTCAAAATAATGAGAAAGAGATGCAATACCTAATAAACAGTATAGAGCAACTGGACGAATAGCTAGCTATAAAAAATAAAGTAGGCCAGGCACGGTGGCTCACACCTGTAATCCCAGCACTTTGGGAGGACGAGGTAGGCGGATCACAAAGTCAGGAGATCCATACCATCCTGGCTAACACAGTGAAACCCCATCTCTACTAAAAATACAAAAAATTAGCCAGGCGTGGTGGCACACGCCTGTAGTCCCAGCTACTTGGGAGGCTGAGGCAGGAGAATCGCTTGAAACCAGGAGGCGGAGGTTGCAGTGAGCTGAGATCACATCACTGCACTCCAGCCTGGGTGACAGAGCAAGACCCGGTCTCAAAAAAGAAAAAAAAACACAGATATCACCAAAAAGACACAATTCCACCAAAAAATAAGTGTGGTAGAGATGATATTAACAAATATTTTACGGAAAAGAGAAAAGTAAACTTTTTGTTTAAGAGATAGAGTCTAACTCTGTCACCCCCGCTGGGTGCAGTGGTACAATAATAACTCACTGCAGACCTAAACTCCTGGGCTCAAGTGATCCTCCTCCCTGAGCCTTCTGAATAGCTGGGACTACAAGCACATAACACCACACCAGTTTAATTTTTATTTTTTAGAGATGGGGTCTCCCAACATTGCCGGGGCTGATCTCAAATTCCTGGTTTCAAGCAATCCTTCTGCCTCAGCCTCCCAACTTGCTGGGATTACAGGCCTGAGCCACTTCACTTGGTCACAAACAGTTTTTAAACAAGATGCTGAACTTCACTCATGAAAAAAGAAATTGGGAGGTAAGATGAAACATCACTATTTAGTGATCAAACTGGCAAAAAAAAAAGAAAAAAGCAAAAGTTTGGCAAATCTGTTGGTGAGGCTCTGGGTAAAAGCACTCAATTTTTTTTTTTTTTTTGAGATGAAGTCTCACTCTGTCACCCAAGCCGGAGTGCAGTGGTACAATCTCGGCTCACTGCAACCTCCAGGATCAAGCAATTCTCTGGCCTTAGCCTCCCAAGTAGCTGGGACTACAGGGGTGAGCCACCACGCCCGGCTAATTTTTGTATTTTTAGTAGAGAAGGGGTTTCACTATGTTGGCCAGGCTGGTCTCAAACTCCTAACCGTGATCCACCCGTCTCGGCCTCCCAAAGTGTTGGGATTACAGGCATGAGCCACCATGCCCTGCCTCAATTTTTATTTTATTTTTTATTTATTTGTTTTTTTTAGATGGAGTCTCACTCTGTCACCCATGCTGGAATGCAGTGGCACGATCTTGGCTCACTGCAACCTTGGCCTCCCAGATTCAAGCAATTCTTCCTGCCTCAGCCTCCCAAGTAGCTGGGATTCCAGGCGCCTGCCACCACACCCAGCTAATTTTTGTGTTTTTAGTAGAGATGAGGTTTTGCCATCTTGGCTATGTTGGTCTTGAACTTCTGACCTTGTGATCCACCTGCCTTGGCCTCCCAAAGTGCTGAGATTACAGGCATGAGCCACCACGCCCAGCCAGCCTCAATTTTTTTTTTATAAAGCCAAGGACAAGAGGGACAAACAAAATCAAAATCATTATGTTAAAAGTAAGGATTATAAGATTAAAGAATCCAACTAATGGCTATTATAAAAGACATATAAAAAGCAAAAGGACTCCTAATGTATAAATGTGAAAGAAGCTGAGTGTGATGGCTCACATCTTTAGTCCCAGCTACTCAGGAGACTAAGACAAGAAGATCACTTGATGCCACAAGTTAGAGGATGTAGTGTGCTATCATCATGCCTATAAATAGTCATTGTACTTCTGCCTGGGCAATATATCCAGACCCGAACTCTAAAAATAAAAATAAAAAAAGTGAAAGAAGGAAAAGGATATATTGGTTAAATGCTGACCAAAAGAAATTAACTACATGTAATTGTTATCAGATAAACTTTAAAATAAAAGATAATCAACTAGGAAAGAAAGGATCATAACAAAATTATTTAAGTTCACATTACCAGTAAGACAAAGTAATTTTAAAAGTATGTGCATCTAATAAAATACTCTCAAAATACATCAAGCCAAAAAAATCTGGAAACAAATGGACAAACCTAACATCACAGTAGATTTGTTTTGTTTTGGGTTTTGTTTTTTTGTTTTTTTTGAGATGGGGTCTCACTCTGTCACCCAGACTGGAGTGCAGTGGTGCAATCTCGGCTCACTGCAACTTTCACCTTTCAGGATCAAGCAATTCTCCTGCCTCAGCCTCCCGAATAGCTGGGCTTACAGGTGCCTGCTGCTACGCCTTGCTAATTTTTGTATTTTCAGTAGAGATGGGGTTTTGCCATGTTGCCCAGGCTGGTCTCAAACTCCGGAGCTCAAGCAGTCCACCCACCTCAGCCTCCCAAAGTGCTGGGATTACAGGGGTGAGCTACCACGCCCACCCTCACAGTAGATTTTGACACAACATTTTTCTATCACTGACCAGTCAAGCACATAAATAAACAAAGATTATATTCAGGAAATAATAATTAACAAGCTTGAGTATGTATGAATCATATAATGATATATCGAATATATGAGTTTCTGTATCCAATAATTAGGTAATCTATATTTTTATCAAATATACATAAAACATTATGAAAGTAGTCACATACTGGCAAAATACAAATCTCAAAACTTCTAAGTTTTTGAGCACAGATCTCACATGGAACTTAGTCTCTGACCACAATGTACAATCAAAGAACAAATAGCTTTTTAAAAGCCTGTATTTCTAAACAATTCTCAATCAACGGGTCAAAAAGAAATCATAAAAGAAATTTAAAACACTTCAAAATGAAAACTAAAAAACTATCTCACACAGTCTAGGTCACACAGAAAAGGTATTCTGAGAAAAACTTATAGACTTAAGTGCTCATCTTAGAAATGAAAAAAGCCTGTAAATGAATGAGCTAAGTATTCTTATTAAGATATTTAAAGGCCGGGCGCAGTGGCTCATGCCTGTAATCCCAGCATTTTGGGAGGCTGAGGCAGGCAGATCACCTGAGGTCAGGAGATCGAGACCAGCCTGGCCAAATGGTGAAACCCTGTCTCTAACTAAAAATAGGAAAATTAGCTGGGCATGATGGCAGGCGCCTGTAATCCCAACTACTTGGGAGGCTGAGGCAGGAGAATCGCTTGAACCAGGGAAGCGGAGGTTGCAATGAGTCAAGATCATGTCACTGTACTGCAGTCTGTGCAACAAAGTAAGACTCCATCTCAAAAAAAAAAAAAAAAGAGAGAGATATTTGAAAAAGAACAACAGATAAACCTAAATAAAGTAAAAGGAGATGAAAAAGAACAAAAATCAAAGGAATAGAAAGGAAAGGTACAAAAGAGATCAATTTAAAACACACAATCCCATATAACTACACATACCACTGAGATTAAACTGGTAAACACCACTTCCCAAAAAGCCAGCAAGTAAATGGAAACCTCAGTTCTATAACTGTAAGTAACTGAATTCAGCTAACAACCAGAAAGAGCTTGGAAACATTCACCCCTAGAGCCTCCAGAAAGGAGCACACACTATCCTCCCAGCATCTTGATTTCTGCCTTGTAAAACCTGGAGCTGAGAACCAGCTGAGTGAGACACACTGTATCAGATTTCTGGCCTACAGAACTATGAGATGATAAAAAGGTATTATTTTAAAGCTGCTAAATTTGCGTCAATTTGTTATCTGAAAAACAGAAAATTAATGCACCCTTCTCCTTGCTTACAATGGTTAAGTGCGAAAGCAATACCCCTGTCATCCAAAAGATAACCAGAAGCTACGTAGTAGAAAGGAGAGCTTTACTGGGAATATGGGTTTGCAACCAGGGAAGAGAAAGTCTCCAGCGTGGACCAAAGGTGCTCTGTCTTCAAACAGGGGAAGGATAGGTTGGGTTTTATGCCTCACAGGGCCCATATTACACAACAGAATCATATATATTCAGCAGATTTAGGGGGAAAGGTATTCGTATTTATGAGAAGAGCTGAACGCATATGCAATGGGTAAACACATGTGTAATATACATCCTATGTTCACTTTGGGGTGGGGCTTTAGCATTAAAATAAGGTGGAATTTGGATCTTTACATCAAAAGGTAAAAACTAGAGGATGCAAAGACAATTTGTGCCCAGGCTCCAAAGCTGGTTGAAACTCAAGGTGTATAAAGCTTATCAGAAAAGAATGTTCTAAGGGCCGGGTACAGTGGCTCATGCCTGTAATCCCAGTACTTTGGGAGACTGAGGTAGGCAGATCACCTATGGTCAGGAGTTGAAGAACAGCCTGGCCAACATGGTGAAACCCCATCTCCACTAAAAGTACAAAAATTACCCGGGCGTGGTGGTCCACGCTGGAGGCTGAGGCCAGAGAATTGCTTGAACATGGGAGGAGGAGGTTGTAGCAAGCTGAGATCACACCACTGCACTCCAGCCTGGGTGACAGAGTGAGACTCTGTTTCAAAGAAGAGAAAAGAATGTTTCTAAGTTGGGAACTCTGTCCAAAGTCGTGGTGGTCTGGGTTGTAAATCAGAATTGTGATAATTTGTCTGATAGCTCCTATTGTTAGGAAGTTTAATAAGAGTGATTTTTCTTGTAGCCATAGGAATTTAGAAATTTGCCACACCAGCAGGGCCCGGAACTTTGTACCGATAGGTAACTTTGTTTCCTTAACCTTAAAATCTGTCCTAGTTGATAAAGGGGCATCTATTTTGGTCTCTCAAACCACCCCCTCAAAGACTGGCACTTGGACATGCTTAAAGGCCTTAGAAGCTGCCTCACAATCAAGATCCCTCTAACCCTGTCGTGTCCCCCACCCCAGCGAAGAGAGGGGCTCTCTCTGGTATTTCCTCATCAGCCCAAAAAGCTTCTTTCCAAAAGAAATGCAATTGTCTTAAACCCCCTTCCTAGGGAATCTCATCAAATGATCAGGAAAGATCAACCACATGAGAAGAAGCTGCAAGTCATGATCATTACTACTGCCCAGAAAGACTTCATCTATTCTTCCGAGGACAGCTCCAACAGATTACCGAGGGGGCCTTCATCTGCATAGTAAGACAACCTGTGCTCCTGTGCAGCTTCACCTCTCACCTTCCCATAAGGTCTGCCTCCTACCTAATGATTTACTGGCCCTCAAAAAAAATGTCTACATTCTGCAGTTCCCCACTTCCCTATTGAAAAAGGGTGTATAAGCTTCTGTACTGCACTGGGTTCTCTAAGTACCGTATCAAAAATGTAGTTCCTCCAGCCAGGTATAGTGTCTCATGCTGGTAATCCCAGCACTTTTAGGAAGCAGGCTAATCACTTGAGCCCAGGAGTTCGAGACCACCCTGGGCAACAAAGTAAGACCCTGTCTCTACAAAAAATAATATTTAAATAAATAAATAAATAAATCTGAGCTTCTCCCCTCCTATGCACTTTAAAATAAAATTTTCTCCTACTAATCACCTCTGCCCCCTCTTAGAAAGCAACCCTCCTCCTCCTTAGCCTACTCAATATGAAAGATGACAAGGATGAAGATCTTTATGATGATCCACTTCCACTCAATGAATAGTAAACAAGTTTTCTCATATGATTTTTTTTTCTAAGATGGAGTCTTGATCTTGTCACCCAGGCTGGAGTGCAATGGCGCGATTTCGACTCACTGCAACCTCTGCCTTCTAGGTTCAAGCAATTCTCCTGCCTCAGCCTCCTGAGTAGCTGGGTTTCCAGGCGCCTGCCACCACGCCCAGCTAATTTTTGTATTTTTAGTAGAGACAGGGTTTCACCATGTTGGCCAGGCTGGCCTTGAACTCCTGACCTCAAGTGATCCACCCACCTCAGCCTCCCAAAGTGCTGGGATTACAGGAGTGAGCCATCACGCCCAGTCATGATTTTCTAAATAACACTTTGTTTTCTCTAGCTTTATTGTAAGAATACAGTATATAATACATATACAAAATATGTGTTTATAGACTGTTTATGTTACTGGTAGGGCTTCTGGTCCACAGTAGATTATTAATAGTTAAGTTTTGGGAGAGTAAAAAGTCATATGTCAATTTTCAACTGTGCAAAGGGTCAGCACTACTAAACCCCATATTGTTCAAGGGCCAAGTATATTTAGTTTGACCTTGAGTCAAAAAAAAAAAAATGTAAGCCTTTCCTTCTTAAGTCCTTGATGAGAAAGACCTTTAATTTTCAAGTCTATCTTAAAGAATATAATGGAAGCTATAGACCCCCTAAGAACAACGCAAATTCACACACACAAAAAAAAATTGCATAGAACTTTACATAAGGTTTAGGACAACATGAAGCCCATATGCCTGCCTGTTGCAAGCTGGATTCTCTGAAAACGGACACTGAAGTAGTTTTGGGTATATGATGTTTATCAGCAGTCAATCCCTGTGAAAGAAATTCGGGGAGAGGCCAGGAGCAGTGGTTCACGTCTGTAATCCCAACACTTTGGGAGGCCGAGGTGGGTGGATCACTTGAGATCAGGAGTTCGAGACCAGCCTGGCCAATATGGTGAAGCCCCGTCTCTACTAAAAATACAAAAATTAGCCGGGTGTGGTGGCAGGCACCTGTAATCCCAGTTACTCGGGGGGCCAAGGCAGGAGAATTGCTTGAACTTGGGAGGCGGAGGTTGCAGTGAGCTGAGATCATGCCATCACCCTCCAGCCTGGAGGACAAGAGCAAGACTTCGTCTCAAAGAAAAAAAAAAGAGAGAGAAATTTGGGGAGAAAGCAGAATTGGGCAGAGGGAAAAATCAAATTGCAATTCAGGCCCAACAAAGCCTCAAGCAACCTGGCAGATCTCTGGTGGTATATCCCCTGTCAGAGTTGTCTCAGCCCTGAACAAAACGGCTGGGCCTTTAAACATGTCTTGCTTGGCTGCAGGATAAGAGCTGCCCTGGAAAGGATGTGACCTTAAGCAAGGAGGCTCTCCGCAACTGAGGTAGAGCCTGAAGGAACTGACAGCTGAAGGTGAATTTTTTTTTTTTTTTTCTGGCTGTCCTCTGTAGGCCAGGACAATTGAAGGCTTTCTGATGACTGACCTCCCCACAACTGGGCTGCAATTCTTCCTTGAAGGAGGATCAGGGCTGCACATCTCCACATCCAACATACTGAAATTTCACAACTCCTGTTACAACCATTTTTAAATCCTCTCATCTCTTATTATACACCCTTTCTCTTCTTTTCTACTTCTTCTAATTATACCAGTGTGCGTAAGGAAAAAGCCCAAGCATCTGCAGCAGAGAGGATCTGCAGTGTAACGATCTTGTGAGAGGTACACTATAGATCATGGGCTGACTGAAGTTGAACAGGGGTAGAAGGAGCCCCCACTCAGAGCAACAGGAAGCTCTACTGACTGAAGTTTCTTTGTAAATTGCTGGCCAAAGCTATAAATGAAATAAGTTCATGTGAACAACTGAGAAATTAACAGCAAATTTCTGTAAGCAGACTTTCCACCAAATCGGCTAAACAAATATGTCTTATAATTTATCTATCACAATAAAGAGCAATACAATATCATTATTTGAAGGTTATAAAGTTAAGCATTTATAATACGATCCTTTAAATTATAATCAGACATAGAAAATGAAGCATATTGGCTGTGGTGGCTCATGCCTGTAATCCCAGCATTTTGGGAGGCTGAAGCAGGAGGATTGCTTGCATTCAGGAGTTTGAGACCAGCCTGGGCAACATAGTGAGACCCCATCTCTACAAAAAGTCAAAAGTTAACCCAGCATGGTGGTACACGCCTGTAGTCCCAAACACTCAGGAGGCTGAGGTGGGAGGACTGCTTGACCCCAGGAGGTTGACATGCAGGGAGCCATGATTATGCCACTGCACTCAGCCTAGATGACATTGAGACCCTGTCTCAAAAAAAAAAAAAAAAAAGAGAAAGCAAGAACATATCTGTAATGTTTTCATAACATAGTGTTTAAATAAATTAAATCTACATTTTCAAAGAAATAGATGAGAATAAACAGACATGAGAAGTAAAAAAACTTCTCACATCCCTTACAAGGAAAATTGATTTTATATGTAACATTAAGTAATGCAAAATATATTAGCAACACTTCCCCTTTATGCAAATAACTACACATATTTTGACTCAGTCACATTAAAGACAGTAAACAAATCATCTACACATCATAACATAAGTATATTCAGAGTAATTAAGGTTGCCCTACATGTTAAATCCCTGCAATTAATTTACTATCAATGGGTTTGCAGTACAGTTGGTTTCTACTCAGAAAAAAACTATTTATTTGCTTGACATATCAATGGAAAGTTCAAGCTACTATGAAAATATCAAGCAGCTTTGTCATATCAAATAATTACAATTTTGATAAATACTATTAAAGAAAAAAGATATACTTAAAACAAAAACTACCTTAAAATATACCTGACTATATATATGAAGTAGACATACTTTTAATCCCTAAGCATAAAAATGTAAATAACTTAAATGCTTAATCAACAAGGTTAGAGCGAAAATTTCCAACATTAGAACTGACAATTATTGTCAAATATTAATCAAAGTCTGTCCTATCTCCAAGCTTCAGTTGAATAACTGTCAATCTGGGGGTATCAAAAACCCCACAACTTGATACTAAGGTGAATATACGTTATACTAAGAAAAATTCTCAATACAGAAGCCTCTCTTTGTAAGTAGGTTAAGTTTTATTTGTTGTTTAATCTAAAGTGACCATCCCTATATATATTCCTGCCAAATAGAAGACTACATTACTGCTATATGTATTCTATTAAGACATTTTTCTCCAAAATATTTCAGTTTTATCTACACTAAAAATTGGTCATGAGAAATAATTCTCCTCTTATTAATGATCTATGTACAAATGCCGTAAGAAACTTTTTAGCAGCTACGGAATCCACAATTGCTGCCTTGCCACTTACTTGGACATTATCTGGATTTAAATGGCCTTAAGCCTACAGAACAATCTGGTTATGAAAAGTCTGATCAGCAGGACTTATAATGTTTTAGCCTTTAAATTCTCAAACTCTTAGTCTTTTAACAAAAGATCAATAGACATCTAATATTGATGCCCAGACTCTACTGTAAATTCAAAAGCTTTTCTACCAGTGTCTCCTACTGTACTTTCAATTGCTAAGGCCAGCAGTTCTCAAACCATAGTCTAGGGACGACAAAGGTCTGACAAAATCTTTTCAGGGAATCCACAAGGTTAAAACAATTTGCTTTGCTGGGTGCAGTGGCTCACACCTGTAATCCTAGCTCTTTGGGAGGCCAAGGTGGGAGGATGGCTTGAGACCAGGAGTTCTGGATCAGTTCAATACATTACAACAGATTGCAGGCAGAAGCAGATGAAAATCCAGCTGTTTTCTACTAAGTCAGACATTAAAGAGATTTGCAAAAAGCAATACCATTCTTTTAACAATTTTTTTCTGGCTTAGAAAATATCATTATTTTCCACAAAAATGTGTTTATGCTAGCAAATTATTATGGTTATCTTTAAATGTATTGAATATTTTCAACCGTTTCCATTTTAATTTCTAATATGGTAAGTATCAGTAGATATAACCCACTAAGCAATAGCACTTTGGTGCATAGATACATTACTTTTCACATGTTTAATTACTTGCTTTATTCTTCAAAATAACTCCTATTGTTGAACAAACCAATTCTTCACCATTTAGTTTATTTAAAACTTTCTCTACTTTTAATTACCATCGGACTAATATCTCTCCCTATTAACATGTCACATTCTTATCACTTTTATTTATTTATTTACTTATTTATTTTTATACATATATATATATATTTTTTTATTTTTAAATAAATAAAATGGAATACATTTGCATAATTTCCAAAATTGTAGGGATATTCAAATTTCTTGTTTTCTTTTTTTTTTTTTTTTTTTTTNAATACCTTTGCTACCCGCCAGTGCCCACTGGGGCCTGCAGAGAGGCCACTCCTCCCTGCCCCTCAATTGCTTCTTGACATTGTATGTATTTATTTACTTATTTATTTTATACATATATATATATATTTTTTTTTTTTTGAAGACGAGTCTCGCCGCTCTGTCGCCCAGGCTGGAGTGGAGTGGCATGATCTGGGCTCACTGCAACCTCCGCCTCCTGGGTTCAAGCGATTCTCCTGCCTCAGCCTCCCAAGTAACTGGGATTACAGGCGCATGCCACCACACCCAGCTAATTTTTCATATTTTTAGTAGACACAGGGTTTCCCCATGTTGGCCAGGTTGGTCTTGAACTCTTGAGCTCAAGTGATCCACCTGCCTTGGCCTCCCAAAGTGCTGGGATTACCAAAGATATACTTGAACTCCTGAGCTCAAGTGATCCACCTGCCTTGGCCTCCCAAAGATTGGGATTACAGTGAGCCACAACACCCGGCACATTCTTATCACTTTTATACCTACATAACGCAATATTCTTAAAATTAAATAGCAACTAAAGCACAAATACAACAAACATAGTTCAGAATAATAAACACAATAACCAACCATAAAATGACCAGCCATGTCAGTTTACACTATTTTTGGTCTCATATGGTTTGTGTCTATAAAATATGGTGAAAATTAGTAAAAATAAGTTCTTTGTATATGACACTGATACTTATCAAATCTGAATAAAAGATGCCAGTATAAAGCTGCTTGTAGCTAACCAAAGTTAAATATGCCATAAGTCAAATAATGATGTATCACTATATTATAAGGAAATGATTAGTTCTATTCCATCACTATCAAGAGTTTCATATGTATTGTTAGTTATTGGAAATGTAGGCTACTAAATCTCTAATGTTCAAACAGTTTAAAAACAATTAAGGAGGCTCTTTTCTTGAGACTACACACACGTTAACCCAAATAATTATAAGAGTGTTACAGTTGGTGAGAAAAAAATTATGATAAATACACGCAATATTTTCTAATAAAGATGAATGTTAATAGAAAAATTAATGTTACATTTAAAATATAATTTGAATATTGTGTACAATGAAGCACTTTAATTAAAAAACAAGTTTAAACCGTACTTAATCATTCATCTTTCTCCCTTGCTGCCAACTTCCTTTTATTCTTCAAACACATGAAGCAGTTTATATTATTTCCCCAAACAATAAAACCATTTATCATAATTTCACTATACTTATTGCTACTCCTTAAAGATAATTTATATTTCCCAACATAGATTAATTGTAAAAATCTTGCAGAAGTTAAATCTGCACATTAAGTACTAGGATAAAAACACTGGCAAGTCATGAATAGGACAATATCTACCAACTGTCATTTTCAGCACTGAAAGTGGTAATCAATAAATTAAATTGATAATCTGAAAATTGATCATTCTACATTTACAACATTTGTGACACTTACAGATTATAGATGATTTAAAACATATAGCAAAGACTGATAAAATCCAAACATGTCTGGGTAATAACCATGCTTATAAGTGGACTAACATGTCTGTAATATCTAATATATGCCAGGCACCAGGCTAGGTATTTTACACACATTCTCTTATTTTGTCATCACAATAACTATATCAACAGTTGTATCAACAATTTTGCCAGTGAGGAAATGGACTCTGAGAAGTCACACAACTAGTAAGTAGCACAGATGAAATTAAAGTAAAAACAAATTCTAGTGAAATAAAATCACTAGCCTAAGAACAGACTAGCCAAAAACAAACAAACAAAAAAACAGTTTTTCATGTGTTGGGGTGTGTTGTTGTTTCTTAAAGATATGGTGACTTGCTCTGTTGCTTAGACTGCAGTGCAATGGTGCAATCATAGCTCACTGCAGTCTCGAACTCCTGGGCTCGAGCAATCCTCCTGCCTCAGCCTCCTAAGTAGCTAGAACTACAGGTTCATGCCACTATCTCTGGCTAACTTGTAAATATCTTGTAGAGATGGGATCTCATTATGTTGCCCAGGCTGGTCTCAAACTCCTGGCTTCAAGCAATCCTCCCACCACAGCCTCCCGAAGTGCTGGGATTACAGGTGTAAGCCACCATACCCGGCAAAGAAAAAGAGCTTTAAGATGACTTTCTTAAAGAAATAAGTGCAATTTTACAAACATTCTTTATTTCCCTAATAAGATCCAAATTTTCTTTGGGGAATCATTCCTTCAACACTCTTAATCCATAAATTTCCAGCAGTGTTAACTCCATCTCCAGTTGCAGAGTAGATATAGAACCCAAACAAGCCATATAGACCTAACATGACATAATCCCACACCTGTGTTTACAGCCACTAAAATACACCCACACACGCACACACACACACACACACAAATAAGGATATAAGCCAACAGCTGATGGCAGTACCCTACCTCTAGAAGATGAGGTGAAGAGGGTCCAAATAACATTATTTGAACCACTGCAGCAAGCTTCACCTAAAATCAGTCATACAAACATCTTTTAAGATATGTGATCCAATAAATTTCCATTTACTTAAGCCAGTATGAGTTAGGGTTTCTGTCATCTGCACAATACACATATCAACAAAAATTTAATGGTATAACTCATCTGCAGAAATCAAATAATGCACTTAATTGTTCCCAATCTGGAATCTTAAAAAAAAAAAAGTAGCAGGAATCAAGGAATCATCTTCAATACAGTCATCCCTCAGTATCTTTAGGGGATCCAGGACCCAACTTGGATACCAAAATGCACACATACTAAAGTACCACAGTTGGCCCTCTTGAACCCATAGATTGGAAAAATTGGCCCTTCTCTCCATATACACGACTTTCACATTCCTTGAATACTGTATTTTCCATCCATTTTTGCTTGTAGATGCCAAACCAACCCATATAGAGGCCCTACTGTATTTAGTGGAAAAACACTACATATAAGTGGGTACACGCAGTTCAAACCTGTGTTGTTTGAGGGTCAACTGTATTTGCGTATAACCTGCATACGTCCTCCCCATACTGTAAATCATCTCTAGATTACTTATAATACCTAATACAATGGAAATGTATGTAAACTTTTGTCATATTGTTTACGGAATATTGACAAGGAAAAAAATATACAAGCTCTGTACACATTCAATTTCTTTTTCCCTAATATTTTCTTTCCATAGTTGAATCCACCAATGCGGAACCCATGGATATGTATTTCAAAAAAATTCAATGGAATTGTACATTGACCTAGGAAAAGACCACTAAAGCTTATTAAAACACCAAGTTGCTTCTGATTATATAATTTCAATATGAAAATTTCAATTATCTTATTTTAATGTGAATTTTAAATGAAAATATGTTTTATATACAACCTTTAAAATTAGAAAGAAATGCACTATTACTTTTAAAACACAGTTTATTTGGTGGACAAACTTCTTCACAACGCAAATTCCAGAAAATTTTTCAAAATGACCACCGGAGAAGAAAATATCAAGAACTATAATATTACTATGGGTTATAATCAAAAAGGCAATTCACTCAATTAATATACAAGCAGTGCCTTTTTTTTTTTTTTTTTTGAGACGGAGTCCCGCTCTGTCACCCAGCCTAGAGTGCAGTGCTGCAATCTCTGCTCACAGCAACCTCTGCCTCCAAGGTTCAAGCAATTCTCTGCCTCAGCCTCCCGAGCAGCTGGGATTACAAGTTCTCACTAACACGCTAGGCTAATTTTTGTATTTTTAGTAGAGACGGGGTTTCATCGTGTTGGCCGGGCTGGTCTTAAGTTGCTGACCTCGTGATCCACCCACTGCGGCCTCCCAAGGTGCTGGGATTACAGGCGTGAGCCACCGCGCCCAGCTACCTTTCTATCTTTCTATTCTGAGGCTACTGAGCCTCCAGAGACTTCAAATAAGCAGTCTAAGACTAATGGCACCACCTAGTGTCCTGTACTGGTCACTATCTGACTCGCTGTCTTCTACTTCCTTTTGCTGCTGGACATAGGCTAGTCTTCTTCTATTGCTGTTTTTCTTTAGTAATCCTTCCAAAAGTCATTTCTGTCTCATTTATATATACATACACATCAACACATTATCCTTAAGTCTCCTTCTCTCGTCCCTCTCCAGCAATTGTCCCATTACTTCAGGAACAACTATTTAGTATGCCCTTGATCTTTGCCAGGTACTTGGTCCTTAACCTATATTATCATCACAAGCACTTTATAAACCTAATAGAACCTCTACTCACACGTCCTAGATCCCCTAAATCTCAGATGATTGAACAGGCAGTGCAAATCTAAAACAAATTTGCCTAATTACTACCCATATGACCCAGGTACATTTTTAAAAATTATTTTCATACAATGGCCACACTACAAATCCAATTTATAAAATTTGGTTGTAAATGAATCAGTTATATCTCAAAAGAAAACAAATGGCATTAAAAGTGAAAATTAGATTTTTTAAAATAAGGCTCAATTCACAACTTGAAAGTGTATATAGAAGTTCTGACTTTGAAAAAGTGATTTTTTGCACTCTCTTGTAATTAAGTTGAGCTTTTCTCAAATATCATCACAGAAAAAAATGTTATTGTTCACATCTGCTGGTTATAATATCATTTTCTAGGCCAGGCACGGTGGCTCACGCCTGTAATCCCAGTGCTTTTGGAGGCCGAGGCAGGTGGATCATGAGGTCAGGAGATCGAGACCATCCTGGCCAACATGGTGAAACTCCGTCTCTACTAAAATAAAAACAATTAACTGGGCGTGGTGGCGCACACCTGTAGTCTTAGCTACTCAGAAGCCTGAGGCAGGGGAATCACTTGAACCCAGGAACCGGAGGTTGCAGTGAGCTGAGATTACGCCACTGCACTCCAGCCTGGTGACAAAACAAGAGTCTGTCTCAAAAAAAAATTTTTTTTGTAGTATTTTATATTATAAATTCCAGTATTATAGCTTATCATCAGCTAAATCAATTTTGGGAAGAGGGCTTCGACCTAAATTATCACTGTTATTTTCATTTTAAGAAAAATTGGCCAGGTGTGGTTGTTCACAACTATAATCCCAGCATTTTGGGAGGCCGAGGCAGGAGAATCATTTGAAGTTCAAGACCAGTCTACTCAACAAAGCAAGATCCCGTCTCTACAAAAAACAAAGAAAAAAATAGGTATCTTGTTAAAAAAGAAAATTCAACTGAAACATTGGTGTAGGGACAAATAGACCAATGGAACAGAATTAGAACCCAGAAATTGACCCCCATGCAAACAAAAAACAATTAAGGCAATAAACTTTTCAGAAAATTATGCAAAGATAATTGGTTATCCATATGCAAAAAAACTCATTCTCAAACACTACCTCACACCATACACAAAAATTACATAATACCAGATGAAAGATCTACCTCTGCAAAGCACATATAGGAAACTCTGACCTTAGAGTAGGAAGTAATTTCTTAAATAAGGCATAAGAACATAAAGCATTTTTAAAAATTGATAAATTTGATTACATTTCATTTTAAAACTTGTGTGAGGCAAAAGACACCACAAAATGAAGTCACATACTAGACACAGACATATATGGCAAATATAATCAAAGAATTTGTATCCATAAAATACAAAAAAAAAAACTCACACACATCAGTAACTTAAAATATTTCAAAAGAAAAAAATGAGTAAAGGACACTAAGAGGAAATCACAAGATGGGAACTGTAAAAGGTAAATACATGTATAAGAAAAAAGGCTCAGCCTCACTACATATTTTTAAAATTCAATTAAAACCACAATGAGATACATTTCACACCTACAAAGTAGAAATTAAAACTTCTGTTTATACCAATTCTTAGCAAGACAATTGAGAAAGGGAATGCTCAGATACCACTGGAAAGAACAACTCAGCAACATCTAGTGAAGTGTAACATGTGCAAGCCCAATGACACAACAATTCCACACACAGGTATAAACCCCATGGAGCACTAGCCTATAAAACTTTTTATG
This sequence comes from Rhinopithecus bieti, assembly GCF_001698545.2. Classification (NCBI taxonomy): domain Eukaryota; kingdom Metazoa; phylum Chordata; class Mammalia; order Primates; family Cercopithecidae; genus Rhinopithecus; species Rhinopithecus bieti. The sequence continues at coordinate 241,988 of NW_016816204.1, forward strand.
ATAATGGCATTATTCCATATCTACAATATCCAATACATTAGTCACTAGTTACATGTGGCTATAAAACACTTTAAATGTTGCTAGTGCAACTGAGGAACTGAGTTGATTTTAATTAATTGAAATTTAAATATCCACGTATTTAAAATACAGTCCTCAAGAATCTTTCACATATGCATAAACAGATCAGTACAAGACCCTTAAATGCAGTAGTGTTTCTAATACTGAAAAACCTGTAATTCCTCAACCAAAGAATAAATTGTAATGTATTCATACAATTCTATACAGGCGAAAATAAATTACATATAAATTACATGCATATAAATAACATGGAAAAATCTAAAAATTCAATGTTACACAAAAAAGCAAGCTGAAGGAAGACATTGTAAAATATGTTTTAGAACATGCAAATCAGTACTTCATATTGCTTATGAATATATACACATATATTTTAAGCACTAAGAAAAGCATTACAGCTAAAAACAAAACTGGAACACCAGTGAACTTTGAAATAAGACAGAAAATAGACTGAACAAAGGTATACAGAGAGCCCCAGATGTACTCGTAATGTATTCCCCTCTTATCATTTGGGTGGAAGATTCTGCCCACCCAAATCTTCAACAAATCTTAAGTGTTGAGATATTGGGTACATGGGTGTTTGTTTAAGTATTGCTAGTTTGTTCTACATAAAGTATTTCATAAGGAAAAACTAAAAGTAAGAAAATCCATGCTACAAACTGTAGAACATCATTAGCAAGTTTGAGAAGTTCCTGTTTATTCTTTAATTTCTCTTCATCTCACACAGCTTACTAACATCCATCACTAAGTACAATGAAATCAAATTTGTGAAGGCCTAAAACACCCAACTGTATTTTCATGATGAAGCATAGCCTGTCACTAAAAATGTTTTCTATTTCCTAGTAAAAGCGGTAAAAGCAAAGTTTCTCTTTTCTTATGGCTTTTGACATCGAATTTAATTCCCCCATGCAGTATATGTGGAAATCAAATATGTGGGGTGGGAGACGAGGCAGGAAGAAAACTTTGCTATTACCTGTGGGATAATTCATGGATTCCAAAACCAGGCCATTTAGCCATGAGGTCAATATAACATATGTTTTAAATAACATTTAATCTACTCTGCTGAACTCTTTATTAAATGTTTATGTTGTGCAACAATTGAAGAACTCAGAGGATTACATATTAGGTCTTTCTGCCAAACAAGACACTCTGTTCCCTCCTAAGATAAAAAATCAAAAGCTAATAAATGTATTCATGAAAATATAAACAAGCAAGCATCACATTCCATTCAAAGAATGCCTGTCTCCAAAAGTTTTCTTGAGTTAGTCAATATTACTATTGAAAACCTCAAACACATGTATTATCAATTACACTCCTACTAATCCCTAGAATTGTAAATTCCATGACAGCAAGTACAGTATCACTTTTGTATTCCCAAAGAGTATCACAACATGACTCAATGAATAAATGAATAATGAATGAACAAAACTACCTATTTATTCATCAGTATGAAATGGGTTCTATGTTGGTTTGTTGTGCTTCATGACTAAGACAAAAATAATATGAAAAACTGGAAATAAACATGCTTGATAAAGCCATTCTAATTCAAGATTGAGGTATCACACCAGAATCTGAAGTTCAGGTAGGAGAATTTTAAAGCTTCTTCCTCTCCCTGCCTTCCCTGCCCCACCCTCTACCTCTCAGAGAAAGTAATAAAATAAAGCCATGTACATCTTACATAAGAACTGGCACAATTTTATAAAAGTACATGCAAAAAAGATAATAAATGTGAGTGTTTTTTTGTTGTTGTTTTTGTTTTTTTCTTGAGATGAAGTCTCGCTCTTGTCCAGGCTGGAGTGCAGTGGCGTGATCTCAGCTCACTGCAACCTCCGCCTCCCAGGTTCAAGTGATTCTCCTGCCTCAGTCTCCCATGTAGCTGGGATTTACAGGCGCCTGCCACCACACCCAGCTAATTTTTGTACTTTTAGTACGGACGGGGTTTCGCCATGTTGGCCAGGCTGGTCTCGAACTCCTGACCTCAGGTGATCCACCCACCTCGGCCTCCCAAAGTACTGGGATTACAGGCGTGAGCCACTGCACCCAGCCTATGAGTGCTTTTTGTAGTGGAAAACTCGAAAAATCCAGTGTCTATTAATAGAAAACTGACTAATAAAATAACTTATAGCTCTAGAGAAAATGGTAGAGAAGAAATTTCAAAAACCTGCATGAATGGCAGGAAAAACATTTAAGTCTCTGAACTGTAAGGGCCCACTGCATGCTCAGAACAATGAAAAAAAAGGGCCATAATAAGAAAAATCAAATTGAGAAATGCCAGACTACCAGGAGGAAAGAGGAGATTCTAAGAATGTCCAAAGAGAAAAAAAATAGGTCACATATAAAGAATCAGCAATCAGTGTGACATCAAACTTGACATAGGCAACACTGGTTACTAATGGAATGAGGCCTTCAAGTTTTTGAGGAATAATTATTTTCAATCTGCATTTCCATACTTAATTGAAATACCAACCTATGTAAAGGTAGAATAAAGACATTTTAGACTTACACGTACCGAAAAATTTTATTTCTCACATATTCTTTTCTCAGGAAGCTCTGGAGAATGTGCTTAAGCAAAACAAGGGCATAAACTAGTAAGACTAAAATAATCAAAAGCAAATTGTCCCCCAAAAGAGCAACAAAGGGAAGTCCCAGGATCAGAGCTGAAAAGAATAAGACAACTCCTTATTAAAGTAGAATAGAAGGCTGAAGGAGAAAAATTTCCAGGAAAAAAAAAATTATTGAGATTTGAACCTATGGTAATCAAAGAAAAATTAATGAGAGGAGAGATCTGCTGAAACACTAAGTGGGGAGATTAGCAAATTAGCCAATAGGAAACCAAGTAAATGAATAAACAAAGCTATAAATAATGTGGTGGGAAAGGGGGACCAAATATTTAAGCAAATGAATGTAATGTGCTATATTATAGCACTCAATACTTACATAGTCACTATAATATAAATAACGATTACAGACTGCTTATAGATTGAACCAAAATTATTATATAACTTTTCAGAACTGGGTGCACAGGTACATAATATGATCTGTATCCCAGGCCCCCCAAAAAAGGTCAATAGATAACATCTAAAATTGGTTAATCAGAAAAGCTGAATACACATATTATTTAGGAATAAGCTAGTATCAGAAGGAACAAACTAACAGTATTATAAGTTGCCGCTTCTAGAGAATCCAGGGTAGGGTAGGAGACTGTTATATTTTATTGTAAACTTTTGGCACTAATCAGTTGTTATTCACATGTGAGAATCACCTTAATACAAAAAAGTTCTTAGCATTATCAACTTTGATGATATTTAAATTAACAGAAGTCAAGAAACAATAAGCAGGGAACACAGTTAACAAAACATAAAATATAAATTTCCCTGAATTATTTGAAGTTTAAAAATAACCAATTTAGGAACTAAAACAATGATCACAACTTGGAAGGATGGAGAAAAGGCAGAAGTGGTGTGAGATAAAGAGTCACCTAATCACAGAACACAGAAGAGCAAAAGCATCAATAAATAATTTATAAGGCTGGGCACAGTGGCTCACGCCTATAATCACAGTGGCTCACACCTGTAATCACAGGCCAAGGCAGGAGGATCACTTGAGGCCAGGCATTCAAGGGACAACATAGCCAAACCCTGTTTCTGCAAAAAAATTTAAAAATTAGCTGGGCGGAGTGGTGCATGCCGGCAGTCCCAGCTGCTCAGGAAGCTAAGGCAGGAGGATCGCTTAAGCCCAAGAGTTCAAGGCTTCAGTGAGCTATGATCGCACCACTGTACTCCAACCTGGTGAGAGGGCAATACCTTGTGTGTAATTTAAAAAGCAAAAAAAAAAAAAAAAAAAAAAAAAAAAAAAAAAAAAAAAAAAAAAAACCAAACAAAACATCTATAATTCTACTACAGGTTGAGACAACCACAATAAGCATTGAAAATATCAGTCACAAGTGGCTGATTTTGGGGGAGTGGGAATAGAGAAACGTAGGGTAAGATTTTTCTTGTTTTTCATTATTAGACCATCTGTTCTACTTGATTGTTAACCATGTACACATATTACCTTTGAGGGTTTTTTTTTTTTTAATGGCCTAAGCTATAATGGGTCAGAGTCCGAGGGGTTCCCTGAAACTTGTTACTAACTCTCTCAAAAGGGTAAAATGCACTTAAGATATATAGTCTTCAAATCTTAGAATATCCCTATCTGGAACATTCTTATAAAGGAATACAAGATAGGTGAGCAAAGAAATACTAATTTATTGGAAAGAAAGCTAAGCAGGACAAGAAGTGTTTCCAATAATATGAACATGTATAGAAAGAATGAGCAATGAAATTAAATCTGAGTCATTTAATTCAATGAGCAGATAATTGAGAAAAATGATTACATCGAGTTTATAACTCATTCCCAAGAATTCTAAGGCAAATTTGTCACCACCTCAATCACAGAAAACAAAGATCATTTGCTAAAGATTTTCGAGTTAATTATAGTTAATCATCTTATTTAACATAATTCTGAAAAAAAAAATACTTGTGTACATGCTTATACGTTCAAAACAAGCTACTAGTAAATATTCTATGGGCCAGGCACAGTGGCTCACGCCTGTAATCCCAACACTTTGAGAGGCTGAGGCAGGCAGATCAAATGAGGCCAGTAGTTCGAAATCAGCCTGGCCAACACGGCGAAACCTCTTCTCTACTAAAAATACAAAAATTAGCTAGGCATGCTGGAGCATGCCTGTAATTCCAGCTACTTGGGAGGCCAAGGCACAAGAATCGCTTGAACCCAGGATGGAGAGGTTGCAGTGAGCCGAGATCAAGCCACTGCACTCCAGCCTGAAAAACAGAACAAGATTGTGTCTCAAAACAAAAAAAAATCTATGTTTGCCGTGACAAAAACGAGCTTAAAAAGCAACGAACAAAGATATTCACTCAAGGGTCGGGCGCGGTGGCTCACGCCTGAAATCCCAGCACTTTGGGAGGCGGGCGGATCACGAGGTTGGGAGATGGGACCATCCTGGCTAACATCATGAAACCCGGTCTCTACTAAAAATACAAAAAACTAGCCGGGCGTGGGGGCAGGCGCCTATAGTCCCAGCTACTCTGGAGGCTGAGGCAGGAGAACGGCGTGTACCCGGCAGGCGGAGCTTGCAGTGAGCCGAGATCAGGCCACTGCACTCCAGACTGGGCGACAGGGCCAGACTCTGTCTCAAAAAAAAAAAAAAAAAAAACCCACAAAAACAACAACAACAACAAAAAATATATTCACTCAAGGAATTCCGATACTATGTATACGTTAAACAACCATGTTACAGAAAACAATCCATTTAGTAACATGAATAACAATTTAAAGAAAAAGGTAGAGCACAAAACTATTATGATATTAACATCTAAAGATATTATATAATCACAACTTCAGCCTATGGCACTCAACAATAAACATAACAGCTACATTCCTTCATTTTTAGCAAAGAATCTTGATTTTATCAGAATTGATATGTGAATTACTAGATATTATGACCCTTCATTTTTTCCCAGCTAAATAAAATGCTTCAATTTTGATTACTTCTAAATCTGTTGTATTAAGTCTAAAACTGATTAATGATGTACCGTATCCTGCTAAGTAGAATTAAATTAGTGTATAATTGATTAGTGTATAATTGAAGCAGTTGTAGATTTACCAACTTTAATTAAGGTGGCTTATTACAGATAATTTATACTATAAGAGAGAAAATAGAAGCAACAAGTTCATCAAAACCTTAAATTAAGATCAGAGATACAATATTAAAGATCAGAAAAAAGGCTATAGGCTAATACTGAGTACTTTGAAAGTAAATCATCTTAGTACAAGTCCTTTTAGAGAAGAAAACCAATTATTAATATTGATCTTTCAGCTAAGCTAGATTTTCCAAGAAATTACACAATTTGTGATAATTTACTATAATAAGTGATGCCAACTTATGTAACCAAATAAAAGAATACATCTAATAATATTTTGTCTACTTACAACACTAAACTACACTGAAAAAAACTTAAATATTTCTCATAACTCCTTTAAAAAGGTATTCAAGCAAGAGAAAAGCTCATAATTCTCACTATAAAATAAATAAAACTAATTTATTAAGAAGCAAGCAAGTGAGGAAAAAGAACATTTCTGAAACAAAACACAGAAGTAGCGTCTGCAGTTCTCTCAATACCCTTGTGGGTGGTAACTACAGCCCAGAAACTTCTACACATAAATTGCTAACTCCCCTGAGTTTAAAGCCATGGTAATTAGGCTAATTATCTCACATGTTAATGACACAGAGACAATAAGTTTGCAGTGAATAATTCATATACTATCAGCTCTCACTGTAATGTTCATTGCTAATAGTTTATTTACAGTACAAGTTACACTGCATTTTTTTCTATAGTTTAAATTTATTGCCTACATAAACAGAAATCATTTCATGTGAAAATCTAATTTACTATCAATAAATAATAATTTCAAGCATATATTGGCTTGTATATTTGTCTAATTTTCATTCATTATTCATAATTAGTTATGATAATCAATAAACCACCATAAGAATGTCATGTAGAAAGATTAAAGTATCTCTAGATTATGTATAGATGATTATTCTAAATTAAATTTCAAAAACGATATGCTGAATTGATGTAAAATTATAAATTGCTTTAGTAACTCATATTTTTCATTTAAGTATTAACATCACCACACTCACTTTAAAATGTACATATAGATTATTGTGAAACTTTGAATATCAAAGTACCACTTAGATTTCCTTATTATGCAAATACTGACTGTAAAATACAGTTGACCCTTGAATAAAATAGGTTTGAACTGTGCAAGTCCACCTACAGGCTGAAATTTTTCAACCAAATGTGGATTGAAAATACAGTATTCACAGCATACGAAACTTGCGCATACAGAGGGCCAACTTTTCCTTTATGTAGGTTTCACAGCACCCACTGTAGGACTTAAGTATTTGTAGACTTGGGCCCTGGAACCACCCACCCATGTATACTGAAGGATGACTGTAATATCATGTACAATATAAAATTCAGTAACCTATAAAATTGCAGTTGTCTTCAATTTTTACCCATTTTTGTAATGGATTTAATATCACACTTTTATTTAACAAATTAAAGATGTCAATTTTAATCTATTTCAAAATGACTCTTAGCTGCAGTAACTCATTTCAGTTTACACATTATGAGAACTTTTATGTTACCATGTTACCTAAGTGATTGTGATTTCAAAATTTCTCTAAATCAGAGAGGTAAAATTTTCTATAAATCTCTGTACTTCTACAATGATTTCTTCAAAAATACTGTTTTGATATATGGTTGCATCAATAAAAACACGTTAGGTTCATGTACCATTTATTAGGTAAGAACTGTAAAATATCAGTGGCTTAAAACAATAAGGTCATTTTCTTGCTTACACTAGCTGTTCATCATAAGTCCTTTGAGGACTCCACCCCACATCTATTCATCTCAGTACCCAAGAAGATGGAGCAGTCGCCATCTCACATTTTACCAGTTATCATGGTAAATGGAAAGAGTAGTCTGGACAGTCCTGCACTGGTAATTAAATGCTCTGGCCTGTAAAAACATTATTTTACTTCTGCTCACAACTAGCACAATTATCTGAGAAAGTTAACCCTTCAAAAAGTTTAAATATTTACAATTTCAAAAAATATATATTTTTACCTCACTAAGTAGGCCATGAAGATAGGTTATGTAATATTCACTAAAGACAAACAGCATTCCAGGTTCCTTTTCGTATTAAATAACTATCAAATCATAACAATCAGTTCTTGCCAAATCTGCTAAACATATAACCAGGATAAAGTTCTCTTTCAAAACTGCAAATTTGACCACATCACTTGCTTAAAATCCTCTAATCTTCTCAGCATGGCACTCCATGAAATGATCCCTGACTGCCTTTCTGTCAACTCTGAATACTCAATAAAATTTACAAAATGCTCCAAGGGAGACAAAACAAATATGCTGCAAGCAGGCTTTCCGGCCTTTTCACATGTCAGAATGCTTTCTCTGCCACCTCCACTTGAAAGCTTCCTCTTCCTTCAACTAAGCTTAAGCGTATCGCCACTGTGAAGCTTTTCTTGACTCTGATTACAACACCCAAAGGATTTTGTACTCCCTCAACACTGATTCCAGATCTGTACTGTGACTGCTCACTACTAACCACTAGTTATGAGCTTCTCAAAGGCAGAACTATTATTTACAAATATGAGTCCCTGGCATGAGACATTTAGTGGCTAACAAACAAATGTCTAGAAAATGACTAAAGTTCCACAGTGCCAAAGAATGGTCTTAAAGAACACCAGTATGTTTTAGAAGTGAAGAATAGCTGTTCTGACTGTCCGTGGAGATATAACCGCAAAAGTAAGTTTGCTTGACAAATTCCTTTTAGTATCTAAATGCTAGAGCTAATTTTGTTGCTGGTAATTCTAATAAATTAACTTAAAGTTATAGGATATTGAACTAATTTTCTTTCATTCATCCTCCGGACTTTTTTTTATTCAACTCAGATGTACTAAATAAATGCCAGGATCTATGAGAAATTCTAAGAATAGCATTAATGTTAGTGGAGCTGTTGTCATCATTATACATATGGGACTGTCAAATTATGCCCCCAGTTAATAGACAAGACAGACTCCTTGTGGCTCAAAAGTAAAAGCAGACCCAAGAGGCAATGACAAGGTAAGGGAGCAATTATACCCTGTGTCCTTAAAGTGTTGCAAAACTTGTTTTTCTGCCACCAAGTCAAAGAACAGTTCCTAGAAACAACTGCGGCTGTAAATTCCCCAAATGATCCCAAAAGACCACCTGGTGCCAACTGACCAATCACGTGGAAACAGCCAATTAAGAGACACTGGTGATTTGGGGATTAAAGGTCATCCAATCAAGACTTTATTCCTTACTTCCCTGATCCCCCTCCCCTGTCCTACAGTTTTTGCCTTTATAATTTCTAACTCTCCAACCCCCAACTAGGAGCTCGTTTTCATTTTACACCACAGGCTGCATATCCCCAATCTACAGATTGTTCTCTATAGAAAAATAAAGCTCTCCTTTTTTCTTCCATGGAACTCATGGTCTTTTGTTACATGACAACAATAGGCTGTTTAACATTTTACTCATCTACATTTTTAATATCTGACGTTCACTTTGACCATCAACAAAACAAGAAAATACTGTACAGTGTAATTTTATATTAACACAATTCACTGTGGTTATTAAAAAGTTTTAACAATGATTATCCACTAGCCATAAAACTGTCAACAGTTTAATAGCAAATAAACAGAGGAAGGTACCACACTTGGCAAATACGAAATGACTATTTGTCCATTGTGTCTGTGCAACTAAAACCAGACTTAGGTTCCCCATTGGGACAAAAGGAAAAACACACAAAAAAGGGAAAGAGATTCCTTTTAAACACAGAGCTCCTTGCTCCCAACTTGCAACAATTTTTTTTCTTTTTACATTCACTACACAAACTCTGTGATTAGGTAAGAAAAGTAACAAGGGCTCTTCTTGACTTTTATTTTTTTAACTGTCAACTTTTTGAAGTATGTTATTGAATAATATTTTCAGGTTTACAATTTTAACATGAAACGTTTTCATCAAAAGCAATCTGACATTAAAATAAATAAATTTCTTTTTAGAAGAAAAAAAGAGGAAATAAAAAAAAGAGTCATATCTAGATCCAGCAACTGAACCTGAAAGGTAAATATTTAAAATACTGCATTTGGTGTTTTTGGTGAGCTAATTCCTTTTTTACAATTTGGGGGACTCAATTTAAGGAAAGGAATACAAAATTAGGTGTGAAGTAAATATCTGGAATGAGAAAATAAATTACAACTAATCACTAAGTTTAAAAAGCTAATAAATGCCAAAAACATCATGAATTTCAAAAAGAAGAGCGTATCTTTATTAATTGCCTAATCTATCTCTACAATGCTCTTATTTTCTTACATTTCTGGCTGCATTTCTTGATTTCCTCCTCATATAACAATTGTGGAATATTAAGAGAATAGAAAGATAATTTTATCTTTTTACTACTGTGTTTGATCAATTTTTAGTATTGACAGTGTAGGCTGGGCACGGTGGCTCACGCCTGTAATCCCAGCACTTTGGGAGGCTGAGGCGGGCGGATTACCTGAGGTCAGCAGTTCAAGACCAGCCTGGCCAACATGGTGAAATCCCGTCTCTACTAAAAATACAAAAATTCTTTAGGCATGATGGTGCGTGCCTGTAATCCCAGCTGCTCAGGAGGATGAGGCAGAAGAATCACCTGAACCTGGGAGGCAGAGGTTGCAGTGAGCAGAGATCACACCACTGCACTCCAGCCTGGTTGACAGAGGAGACTCCATCATTTAAAAAAAAAAAAAAAAAAAAAGGCAATGTAGGGAGGTTTATATCAGCTTTATAACTTCTTTATAACTTATTACTGATAATGTCATATATATTCTTAGGAATATTATCAAACTCAGGAAAACCATAACCAAGTTCCAAGATTTAGAAAAATTTTTCAGAGTAGTTTGACTCTAAACACCTAAATCATATTTTTCTTCCTCTGCCTCTATCACAAAGAACATATTTATAATGCTCTAAGACCCTTGGCCCTACTGAGTTAGGAGGCAGGATTCGACTCCAGAGGTGGAGTTCAGACATCCAATTAAATTGAGGACTAGCTGAAAGATGGTTGGGCAGAAGAAGCTTTCCGTCAGACACACCCACCACTGTGCCATGTTAACACTGCCATGAGAACACCCAGGAGTTACCACCCCTTTCCATGGCAATGACCCAATGACCCAAAAGTTACTATCCCTTCCCTAGAAATTGCTGCGTAAACCACCCCTTAATCTGCATGCTATTAAAAATGGGTATTAATAACTTCCCTGAACTGCTACTCTCTGTCTACGGGGTAGCCCTGCTCTGCAGGAGCAGTCACGGAGCTATAACACCACCAGAGCTGTAACACTGCCTGTTCAATAAATCTGTTTTCTTCTACCTCTGGCTTGCCCTTGAATTCTTTCCTGGGCAAAGCCAAGAACCCTCATGGGCTGAGCCCCACTTTGGGGCTCACCTGCCCTGCAAAACTACATCTATGTATCACAAGGCCAGGGAAGTAGACACAGTGGACAGTAATAATATTCCTGGAAGTAATGCCTACAAAATAACAGGACATATAAACAACTGCAAACCATACACTCTCTCTAAATGTATCCTGTAATCAATTTTCCCTTAGCTCAGGCCACTCTAATGCTACCCAATATGAGTGTATGATACAGGGAAAGCCTAAGTGAAAAGGAATAGCAATTTTAATGGATTAAAATACCTAACTTTTGCAAATCTTACCCAGCCCCCACCCCAAAAATATTATGTTAACACATTGCTTGAGATTCTTCCAGAGTCTTGGAAGGACTTGTGTAAGTGAGGGACCCTGGAATGTCAGTTAACTGTCTACAAAGTAAATCCATTTCTATTTCCTAACCTAATCTGAAGACTTACTTTCTATTCCTTTTACCTACAGAAACTGTCAGAATAATCACACTCATTTCCTCAATGACACTTTGCTACCTTTAACATATATAAGATCTATTTTCTAGAACATGATCATCTCCAACTTCAATACCAATTAAATTAGGTGCAGTGACACAAAAATTGTCTTCTGTTCCTGTTTTAATTGTGTCTCAACAGTAATGTGAGCCCTGCAATGCCTTTCTATTTACTTCAGACAAAGATAAACACTGTAGATCCCGGTTAGGTTTCTTTCAGTGATTAAGTATCGTTTAAAAGAAAAAAACTGTTAATAGCTAAAAGTGCCCTCGTTTTACATAGCCTAATAAATTCCCTCTAATTTCATGTAACACCTAGTCCTGAGGCACAACAGCTTTAGGAATGGGTAATTTAGAAGTTCAACAAGATTATTAAGGATCCAAGTTCTCACCATCTTTTCACTGTGCCATCCAGTGTTTTGGTTTTATCCTGACCTGGGCCCCAAATAATTACAAGATAGCTCCCACAATTCCAAGAACCCATCTAGATAGAAACATTCAGAAATGAGGGGAGAGGAGGTGTTACCTTTCCAAGAACCCCCTCATCAAACCTCCCCTCATGTCTCATTGGCCACATATGAGTTATTGATCAGATATCAGTCATATGCCCAGGTCTTAATTAATGACCAGCAAGAAAAATGGGATAATCATGAGTGGCCTAGCCTATGCAGAATTTACTCACATCACACGGTAAAGAGGTGACTCGACAAAAAAAAAAAAATTATATGCCACAAGGACAACAGCAGTAATGAATGGCTGTGGAGTAAGCTTCTTATTAAGCAAATTGGATAGCTAATTTTGACATTAATTACAGACCTTAGCTATGACATATATTTGATTACAGGGAAGGGCTAGATGATGTTTTAGATTCATTACAACTCTTATGTTCTACAAGACAGGCAAATAATATACTGGTTAAAAGCTTGGGTTTTAAAGGCAGATTGTCCTGGGTTTGAATACCCACCCACCACTTATTTGCTGTAACAATCTTGGTCAAGTTATCTTCCCTCTTCTAAAAATCCAGATAGTAATAATATTTAACTCATATTGCTAGGAGAATTAAATGCATGATGAATGCAAAATGCTTAGCATTTTACCTAAACTTCACAGGAAGTACTCAATAAATATTATCATCAGTCTATAACATATAAACTATAATTATTATAATTTTGTACTATTAATTTAGAATTTGTGATAACTGAAACACAGGTTATTTCAAAACCAGAAAAATTATTGATTCCACCTCCAATATATTATAAATAACAAACAGGATTTGAGATGTTTAATGACACGCTGAACAGCTACCTCTTCCCCCTACTCCTCCTCTTTTCTCTTGAATAGGCATCTCCTCCACTTACAATTTAAATGCCTCCAACATTCCCTTAGGTTTACTCCTGCCCTCAATATTACAAAACCAAATTCATTGCTTCCCTCAACCATATTGCTTTTCCTTTTGAAGTTAATAGTATCAGCATTTAACTATGCAGACGCCAAATACAAAACTTCAAAATCTTTCTCAATGCCCTCTCTCCACATCGATCACTCACTAAATCCTGTCAATTCTACCTCTGGTCCAGGCATGGTGGCTCATGCTTGTAATCCTAGCAATTTGAGAGACTGAGGTGGAAGAATCGCTTGAGATCAGGAGTTTAAGACCAGCCTGGGCAACATAATGAGACCTTGTCTCTACTACAAATAAAAATAAAAAATTGGCCAGCCATGGTGGCACACATCTGTAGCCCTAGCTGCAGTGAGCCGTTATCATGGCCACTGCACTCCAGCATGGGTGACAGAGCAAGACCCTGTCTCAAAAAAATGAAGCAAAACAAAAATACCTCTGAATTTGATTTTTAATCCATCCCTGTGTTCTAAAGTCACTACTACTACTACCACTACCATATAAGAGACCCTCATTATTTCATTCATATCTATTATGAAGTTTTCAAACTGGTATACCTGCCTTTCCACAGCCTCAACTTCTCACTACTTCATCCTGTATTCTATCAACTATCTTGGTAAACTGCAGACTAAGTAGGTTTGCCTGCTGAAAAATCTTCCGCAGGTCCCCAACTAACTGTCAAACAAAAAGCCAACTTTAATCTTGTATATAAAACTTTTCACAATTCGGCTTGAACCTTCATTGTAGCTTCTTCTTTTACCTCTCCCTCCATGACATACCCAGTGTTTTACCCAAACTACACAATATCTCACCATTCTCCTAATAGACCTTGCCTACTTCTCTGTGTTCATGAAGAACCCTCTATTTGGGGAATAGGAGTAACTTCTCCTTTGATCTCCCTATACCTAACTATTTCTACTCATCCTCAAATATTAGTTCTCTATGATAGCTTCTTGCATACCTCACAGCTAGAGAAAATTACTGTTCTTGCAGAATATTATTTGTAATTATATCATAGCCATCATCACACTATATAATAGCTAGTTACTGCCTGTCTATAACCCCAAATAGACTGAATTTTTTTCAGGGCAAAGTTGTATCTTACTCATCTCTGCATTTCGAGTACATATAGTAAACATTCAGTAACAACTGGTAAATGGATGAAGAGGGAGAGAGTAGCACAATAAGTTATCAGAAGCTCTTGAACTTCACATATTACTAAAAATACTTATTGAATAGGAAATTTAAAGCTCAAGTCTACCTGCTCTATTAGAGTATAAACTATGAGTGAAGGAAAATTACTGTCTGGCACTGTATTCAGTGTCTAAAATGAGGCTTTACACATAGTATAAAACTAACAAATATTAGTTAAATGAATAAATACATGAATTGATCAATTGAAGAACTGAATGATCTGGTAATTTGCATATGACAGGATAACTGGAAAGCCCTTTCATTCATTTCTAGTTGAATTTCTCAGCTATTTAAATATCACACATATCTGTGTATCTAAGAGCAAGATTCTACAATGCCACATATCTTATTTGGAAGAAGGTGATAATCTATCAATCAGTATTTATTGCTTCAAGTTGGCTCATTTTACCATTCATTTCCTATTTAAGCCCTACAGTACTTTAACTTTGTAAGACCTATGTCAGGTCTTAAATATATAATAAATAAAACTCTGTGCGTGTGTATGCATGTACATGCATATACAATAAAACAATAAAAATTCTCAAATTCTTTTTGAAAGTCTTAAGGATATAAACAATATAAAGAGAAAAATAGATGCATAGACACAGTGACACACAAATGCCCCACTCACAAATGAAAACAAAACCAAATATTTTGCAATAATCCATTTATTTCTAGTGTTTTGGACCTTCAACTCAATAGTCATAAAAAATGTTCAAAACTAATAGTAAGAACACTATTTTCCTCTAGCATGCCTAAAAAACAAAATTAAATAAGAAAAGCTAGAGCCTTCCTCCCAATAAATACTGTTAAATTAAGAAGTAATATGTTTTAGTGCAATCATCATTTCAGCAATTATATTCCAAAGAACCCTATAACTTATAAAACCAGCAACAACCGAAGAGAATCTCACACAAATTTTGGTCATGGAATACTTTATTGGAAGACATGAAAAATAGATAGTGGCAAAAAAGCAGCAGAAAATATTTATAATCATAAAGCAATGAGAAAATATACACCAAAATATCATCAATTCATTTATATCTTCCAAATGGCCTTTGTCCTCCTTTCTAATGTTTATCATCCTTTTCTCTGCCAAATTTCTGCTACCAATCCATCATCTCTTCAAAGGGCTTGCAATAAAATGAACAAACAAAACACATGCTCCTTCAAGGAGAGCTGATATCAGTGATCATGGTAAGACCACAGATCCATCAAATCTTTAGGTTAATTGAGCAGCTGATATAAAAGTATAATACATCTGCTAAACCAACTGCCTTTTTAAACTTGTTTAAAAAGTTATTTTGAAGTATACCCAAACACTTAATGAAAGAATTGCACTTGATCTTAGCCAAAAGGCCGAGAAGCGATAATAATGAAAGAATTGAAGGCTGGGCGTGGTGGCTCACACCTGTAGTCCCAGCACTTTGGGAGGCCAAGGTGGGCAAATCACGAGGTCAGTAGATCAAAACCATCCTGGCCAACATGATGAAACCCCGCCTCTACTAAAAATACAAAAAGTTAGGTGTGGTGGCACGTGCCTGTAATCCCAGAGCAAGACTCCGTCTCAAAAAAAAAAAAAAAAATCTGAAAGGTCATCTAACCAAATTAAGCTTCCATCTACTGATTCATTTACTAATACTCCTACCAAGAGTCAATAATCTGATCTATGCTTTAACACCTCATAACAAAAGGATCTCACTACTTCCAAAACAAGCTGATTCTATTTTTGTGTTCTTTTACTAATAGGAAGTTTTCCTTTATTCTGCAAAAATCATTCAGTCCATGTCTTCTACATGAAGGAAGCCCCTTAAAGGAAGAAGGATATTATGTATATACTAATCCTCTTTCTTTGAATTAAAATTGTGCAGTTTCTTTATGACATGGTTTTAAATTCCTTCAACAATTAAAAGGAGGGGGTTAGAATCTACCAACCCCGCCATGAGGCTCAACCTGAGAAATAATACATATCCATCAAAAAAGCAGCATATGTGTAATTATTATCCTCTTGATGAAGTTTTTAACATTTTAAAACAGAACACTTGTTCTGTGGGTGGGCTGCCATAAATGCACAGGGAAGCTTGTAACTGATGTTTTATTGTTGAGGAAGGGGGGAAAAAAAGGAAATAAGACAGTAAAAGAGTCTCTAAAACACAAGAACCTATTTCTTTACCCTCAACATTATTCTTTTTGACGCTAAGATTACACCGTTTCATCTATCAATTCCCTTTTTCTACTAGAAAGTTCATACTTTAAAGCAAGGTTATACTAGACATTTTTTAAGTTTAAAAAAACACCATTTTATTGTTGTTGAAAAAACTAGGTTAATATTCCTAACTTACTCATGTACTTAATAAAATTAGTTAAAATATCAAACAAAGAACGTGTTAAAGGAGCTGATGGTTGGTATTAAGTTGAAGAATATCTAAACAGCAAAACAGCTAATAAAATATATCAGGCCAGGCAAGGTGGCTCATCTCAACATTTTGGGAGGCCAAAGTTAACTGATCACTTAAGCCCAGGAGTTTGAGACCAGCCTGGGCAACAAAAAATACCCATCTCTACAAAAAAACACAAAAATTAGTCAGGCATGGTGGCACGTGCCTGTAGTCTCAGGTATTCAGGAGGCTGAGGTGGGAGGATCACTTGAGTCCAGGCAGTGAAGGCTGCAGTGAGCCATGACTGCACCACTGCACTCCAGCCCTCCAGCCTGGGTGACCAGCCTGGGTGACACAGCAAGACTCTGTCTCAAAAAAAAAAAAAAAAAAAAAAAAAAAAAANAAAAAGAATTAGAATCCTAAGTTCTCAGACACTTTCATCTCAGGGCCCCTTTAAACTTTAAAAAGAGTATCGAGTAGTTCAAGGAGCTTTAATATCTAGCCCTAGTTACAATATTAGAAGTTAAAATATAACTTTTTAAAATATTTATTATTTTAAGAATTCATTAAATGTTAATGTAAGTAACATTTTATGAAAATAACTATTTCCAAACCAAAAAAAAAAAGTTAGTGACAAAAGAAGCACTGTTTTGTAATCTTTGCAAATCTCTTTAATGTCTGGCTTATGAAGCCAAAATTATAGGCCACTGTTTTGAACAAAACTCCTGCACTAGACTCCAAAAGAAGACCAGACTAAAAATCAAAATGGAGTCATCCATGCTCACCAAACCCAAACTGCGTTGTTATCTTGACTTTCTAAAAAATCAGGAGAGACAGATAACAGCCTAATTTCCCAAATAAGACAGTTTTCAATATTCAGTGCACATGATAATGAAGTATTCAATGGGCATGATAATGAAGTTTCCTCTGTTTTAATCCCTAATCTGAAGTAACCTGATATTAACCAGTCTTTCTATTGTCCTGTCTCCCCATCCGGACCTTACAAGATAATTCACTTTGAAATGACCAATCTGCTTTCTTTAGCCCTTTCTGTCTATAAAACCAACCACCTGCTCAACTCATTAGAACACATACTCTACTTTATGGAATGACGTATTGCTTGATTCTAGAATTGCAATAAAGCTGACTGAGATCTTTAAACTAAATTTGTTGTAACTTTGTCTTTTGACAGAACTGCTAGAGTCTCATATAACTTGTGCATTCAATCAGTATGGCATGGTATGCAACCTCTAGAAAACTCCACCTACACTCATGAGAGAATGAGAATGAAAAGGGTAGACACAGTCTTAGTATTACTTTGAATACAGTTCTGCCCTCACAGAACTTCTGTCAAGGTCTTAAGGACCCCTGACCCCCGCTCCTACAAGAGGCCCTTGAACCACAATCTGAGAACTCCTGGACCAGACAATCTCTAATACTCATGCAGGCTGACAATAATATTTCAATTTTTTTAACCTGAAAATACACTTATCCTCATCATGATAGAATCCATCATAACTACGATATGAGATTCCAATGAGATGATCCTTTTAAACCCAACTATAAAAAGTCATTTCAGAAAAGCATAAGATAAAAAACTGTAGAACAGAGGCTGGGTGGGGCGGCTTATGCCTGCAATCCCAGTACTTTGGGAGGCCGAGGGGAGTGGATCACCTGAGGTCGGGAGTTCAAGACCAACCTGACCAATATGGTGAAACCCCGTCTCTACTAAAATTACAAAACTTAGCGGGATGTGATGGTGCATGCCTGTAATCCCAGCTACTAAGAAGGCTGAGGCAGGAGAATTGCTTGAACCTGGGAGGCGGACATTGCAATGAGCTGAGATTGCGCCACTGCACTTCAGCCTGGGTGACAGAACAAGACTCCGTCTCAAAAAAAAAAAAAAAAAAAAAAGACTATGGAATAAGGAATACTCATCACTAAGGAAATTCCTTCAAGACAGAAAAGCTATCTAAATCATTTCCTTTGTACTATAATACTAATAACAACACTTGGCATGACAAAAGTATTCATTTATGTAAAAAATATATAAGGTCATCTACTACATGTAAAGTGTTGTGATAAGTGGAATAAGAGAAAGCATGAAGAACTTTATGTTTTTGTAGGAGGGATCTGATGTATATTCCAAAACTATAATCTAAAGTTAAAAAAAGACAAATGTTACGAAACAAGTTCAAATAAAGCATTACAGTAGGTCCTAATCTTAAGGGTATGTATGAGGATTATGTTAAAACAATTAGTAAAATATTATTCAAAAACAGTAAAGGAATATAATAAAATCTACTATTTATATTTACTGGCCTATAGAGAGATGCTTCATTCTGTTATAAATAATTGAACATTAAATTGAAAGTTATACATGCACCTTTCCAGAAGAAAATTTCAAATGTAAGATTTAAAAGCAAGTTTAATCTCTAATTTCACACATGCCAATAAACTCATTGACAACGATGACTTTGGCAAATACTTATAACAAGCATCTACATGCCTTTTATGGTTCAATCTCATGACCTGAGAAAAATACAGAGCGATAATAAAATCAGGGGGGAAAAGACTACATTAAAATCCTAGAAACACTTTTAAGAGCTGGCTAAATCTTTCCAAATTTACTGAAAACTATATTTCATTAGCTAACCATTTTGACTCTAATGGATCGTCATTCAATGGTTGCATCTAAATGAACACTGTACCACAGTTTGACCTCTTCCTAATACAAAAATAAATTTAGAAGAGTCATCTCTTTCCTTTGTAGAAATAGTGAATTTAAGCCTAAGTTTCTCTCTTTTATTTGGGTAATAATTACAAACACATAAATAATCAAAATGTTTCCCTTAATTTGTAAATCACAATGTAACTCAAATGAGATAGTAATATTGTTTACTTAACAATACAAAGAAATCTTGAAACAAATTTTGGTAACTTATCTAATAAATAATTTCATTTTTCATGCATATACAGCTATGAAGTTAATAAAATTTGCATATAGGTCAACTTTTTTAAAAATCTACTTAACATATTTAGACTAAATAAAAGGTTATCTGGCATATTAACTCTGGGAATTCATCTTTACCTTCATTAAGATAAACACACAGTACTGAACCCAAGTTTAGAGCATTTTAATGCTTCCTTCCACTGAGCTCATCTACACCCAAAATACAATGCGCAAATATTCTAGATTTTCCATACACTTTTTTGAAGTTCTATATTCATTTTTCCTACTTATTGTCACAGATAAAACAGGCGAAATAGCACCATCTGGTGGGCATCACTTTCGTTTTAAAATAATTTTCTACATTTATCTTATGAATACTTCTTTGAAAAAACTGCATAACAATTCTAAATCATTTATAAAGTACTATAAATAGTGAAAAGTAACTTAGTTACCAAGAAAAATATATTTGAATATTGAACCAAGGTTGCAGCGTTGCTTTGGTTTTTAATTATTGAGAAGTTAAACATTATTGTAATACCATTAAGGCTGAAATCTCCTCAGAGCTTAACCTTGTGGTGGTATTAGTTTTTTTATTTTAAGGTGTCAATTTTTAATACAAAAAAATTTACATTCCTTATACACAGGTAATACATCTATAGAGTTCAATGGAGAGAATGAAATGTGAACATAATCTTCAAAAAAGATAGTGTGGTCTGTTATTTATGTTTTAAAAAAATTTTTTTTTTGGAGACAGAATCTCACTCAGGCTGGAATGCGGTGCCGTGTTCTCGGCTCACTGCAACCTCCGAATCCTGGGTTCAAGCGATTCTCGTGCCTCAAAGTCCCGAGTAGCTGGGACGACAAGTGCACATCACCATGCCCAGCTGACTTTTGTATTGTTAGTAGAGACGGTATTTCACCATGTTGCCCAGGCTGGTCTCGAACTCCTGGCCTCAGCCTCCCAAAGTGCTGGGATTAGAGGCATGAACTACTGTGCCTGGCCTTAAAATGTGATTTATTTCGATGAGTCTAAATAAGCAACTGAAATTAGTACTGAGTACTAACAGTGTGCTGAATAATGGTCAAAATATAAATTAGGCCAAAATTTTATGAACTAAAACAGACACATAATACCTATGGAAAGGAATATAAACAAACTGAAAACAAAATCAAAAGAAATAAGATGATGTTACTTAATTTGGTTCATTTCATATCAGTAATGCAGGATTTTTCTCGGTCCCTTCATTGGACTCGCAACAAGGGCGACCGTTTACTCACGTCACAGCGCTCAATCCCTTGCAGGAGGGAGCATGTTAGCAAGAGAGTGAAGGACCTGGCCAGCTGCTCCAGGTGCCAGTGAAAGAAAGCTCCATGCAGGGCCCACAGCAGTGCCCAGTGAGGGTGCCCACGACCCCAAAACCCCAGAGAAAGTGTTACAGTGCTCTTTTAGTTCTGCAGTCTGTCTGTGTGTCTGTTAACAGCTCAGTTGGTCCCTTACCACATCGCATGGGGCGGCTGCCCTCCGCCGGCGAGGGCAAAGGGCCAGTATGACAGCCTTTTTGGGTACCTGCACTCCGTGGGTCCTGAGTTCTTGTCCAGTATCCAAGAAGAAGGAAGTGATGCAGACACTTGAAGGATGGTAAAGGTGGAGAATTTTACTGAGAGGTAGAAATGGTTCTCAGTGGAGAGGGGAGCTGGAGAACGGACGGAAAGGGTAGGTGGTCTTCCCCAAAGTCCAGCAGTCTCTTCTCCAAAGTCAAGCCATCTCTTTTCCCTAAAGTCTGGCAGAATCCTCTCTACCTACCGAGTCTGGGGCTTTACAGGCACAGGATAGGGGTGGGGCAGGCCATAGATAGCTTTGGAAAAAGCCACATTCAATTGGTAAAAAGACATTGTTCAGAAAGAACCAATCAGGAGAGTGCAGGCAAACGAACAGAAGTTCTCACCTTGGGTCGCTGGTTTCAAGCTTTTCAGCTTGGAGGTGGGGTTTCACCAGGGACCTACCCCTATTTGCCTATAATTTCTCTGCCTCCTGCTTCTATCATCAGCATTTTAAAGGTGAAATGAAGAAGGAGAGTAAGATCAAATTAATAAAGTCAAACAAAAAGTTTGCATATTTCCTAAATGTACTTTTAATTATCTAAAATAACACATTAAAATATATTTTTCCAATAACTGTTGGTTAATCACATACTATGTTACCCCATGCTAGGCATTGATTGTACAATGGAAAACAAACACAAATAAACAAAGATATAAGCCCATTCCCTTATGGAACTTACAATGCAGCTGTTTTGGTTGTTTTTTTTCCCCCAACTGTCTGAACACCTTCCAGATAATAGCAATTCTCCCTTCTAATTATGATGCTTTTCCCTAAAGGAATTAAACATCTCAACTTGTACAACTTTTATATTTAAAAAATATGCTTGCCATTAGCATGCTTCAACACAAAAGAGTTAAAGCAAAGTTCATCTCTGCTTCTCGCCCTAAAATTACAATGTACTCATAAGAACAATATATTTGGTGGACAATGTTCATAATATGTTGAAAGCTTTAAAGCAACAGAAACAAGGATAGCTGAACCAGCATGTAAAAGAAAATCAAAACCAAAGGCTGAGGGGAAGGGAAGGCAGAAATAAGAAGCAAACAGATTTATTTACAGAACCACCATAAAAGCTCAGAAATTTCTAAAGGTATGATCTGTAAATCTATACTTTAAGAGAGACAGATTAAATAAGAGTCTTCTGGGAGCAGCAGCACAAGCCTATAGTCCCAACTACTCAGGAGGCTCAGGCAGGAGGATCGGTTGAGACCAGGAGCTGTAGGCTGCTGTGAACTATGATTGCATCACTGCACTCCAGCCTGGGAGACAGAGCAAGGCCTTCTCTCAATCAACCTTGTTTTAAGAGTTTTATGGGCTGGGCGCAGTGTCTCACACCTGTCATCCCAACACTTTGGGAGGCTGAGGCAGGTGGATCACTTGAGGTTGGGAGTTTGAAACCAGCCTGACCAATATGGTGAAACCCCATCTCTACTAAAAATACAAAAATTTGCCAGGTGTGGTGGCGTGTGCCTGTAGTTCCAGCTACTCAGGAGGCTGAGACAAGAGAATTGCTTGAACCCGGGAGGCAGAGGTTGCAGTGAGCTAAGATCACGCCACTGCACTCCAGCCTGGGCAACAGAGAAAGACTCCATCTCCCCCCACCAAAAAAAGAGTTTTATTTGGATGTGTCAATATTGGTTCATCAACTGTATCAAATGTACCACTCTGTTGTGGGATGCTGAAAATGGGGGAGGCTATGCATGTGTGAGGGCAGGAGGATTATGGGAAATCTCTGTATCTTTGCTTAATTTTGCTGTGAATGAACCTAAAACAGCTCTAAAAAGTAAACTTTACTAAGAAAAAGTTTAAAATAAAATTCCCACAGATTGACATTACACCACATGCTAAATCATCTCAGGAATTAAACTTAAATAATGGCTTCTTTTATTCTGCTTTACAAATGCGGACAATGGATAATTATTGACAATGATAATGCTGTCAAACAATATGAATTCCAAATCAGTCTTACTGATAAGTTTTGTTTTATAGTATCAATAAAACATTCCATATAAAACAAAGAAGATAGTTAACAGAGCCTCCACACTGGAGTTTTCCAGATAGTGAAACCTGCAATATAAAGAAGTGCTTCATATCATATGATACTAATTTTTCTAAATAACTGACAATGGGTTTTAAAGGTTAAGATGTCACAGTTTTAAACTAAATACTTTTCCCAGGCCCAGACAAAATATGAAAATGTATGTAATTTTCAAATATACTTTATAAGACCACAAGTATATAGTGATCTAAGGTAAGAACAATTAAAAAGTCCCTCAATTATATAAGTTGACAGAAACAGTGACACATTATCATATACTAGGTTCTCAGTCAAATCAGTCAGTCAACAAATACAATGGCCTACAAGTCTTAGGAATATAAATTACAGTTTCTACCTCTAAAAAACATTTGCTAATTTCCAAATATCTGATAAACTTTCCTTTGAGAAACATAATTTTATACTTTGTTAACTCCTGAGAGCATACTTAGGATCAAAAAAGAGAAAGAAATAAGACAGGCATCATAATAACAGTTTAAAAGGAAAATTTCAGGATCTGGGAGAATGTACTAAAACACACAAATACACAAAATAAAAGGAAAACATTGACAGGCTGACAAATTCCTACTTCCCAGGAACATTTGGATAGGATTATATATCATCTTTAAGAAATGACAGCATTATTACTATTATATTACAAGTCTCACACGTCAACAACAAAATGCTGTGCACCACTCTGGACAACATGGCGAAACCCTGTCTCTGCTAAAAATACAAAAACTAACCAGATATGGTGTTGCACACCTGTAATCCCAGCTACTTGGGAGGCTGATCGACAACAATCACTTGAACCTGGGAGGTGGAAGTTGCAGTGAGCTGAAATCACACCACTATACTCCAGCCTGAGCAACAGAGTGAGACTCTGTCTTAAGAAAAAAAAAAAAGCTGTGCAAACAAATGAAAAGCATAAATACATGCTCACATTCAGATTTATGAAAGTTAAGGCAGGACTTTCTATTTTAAAAGATTTTTACATACAAAGCAAATTGAATTTTTGTGGTTTGGTTATTACAAACTGGTTCAAAGATACCTAAATAGAATATTTTATTAATAATTATACCCACTAATATACCAAATATCCTTACATATTGAGAATTAGAATATGACAGCCTATTTTGTTTTCTCCAGAGATTATACAATTTTACTTTTATTCTCTTTTTTTTTTTTTTTTTTTTGAGACAAGGTCTCACTTCGTCACCCAGGCTGGAGTCCAGTGGCACAATCATGGCTCACTGCATGCAGACTCAACCTCCCCAGGTCAAGAGATCCTCCCACCTCAGCCTTCTGATAGCTAGTACCACAGGTGCACACCACCACGCCTGGCTAATTTTTAAAATTTTGTAGAGAGGGGGCTCTCACTATGTTGCCAAGTCTGGTCTCGAACTGCTGGGCTCAAGGGATCCACTGGCTTCAGTCACCCCAAAGTGCTGGAATTACAGGCATGAGTCACTGTGCCTAGCCTATTCTTTCTACAAGGTTGACTGACCCCACAGCCATTGTCTTCATCCACAGCTAACCAATGTCTCTTTGCAAGAGATAATACTTTTCATCTAATGGAGATCTAATCTTACCTTTGCTGAGTGACTGAGTAAAACAACTCCAAACATCAAGTAATAATTTATACTACTCCATAACATGTGTTGATAGTTACAGTCAATTATGACTGAATCTAAAATTCTCAGAACTAGCAAGCTTTAAAGAAAAAAGAAAAAAAAATAAGTAACTGCAGGAGAAAAAAGAAACAATATTATATTCAGAAGAAAGTAGAAGTATGACTACCGTCCCCATTGTGATTTCCTAAAACTTTACAGCATCTCTTCGCAGTTAAAAAGTACTCCTTACTAAAAATTAGCTGGGCATGGTGCCTGGCCCCTGTAATCCCAGCTACTCAGGAGGCTGAGGCATAAGAATCATTTGAACCTGGGAGGTGGAGATTGCAGTGAGCCGAGATCGTGCCAATACACTCCAGCCTGGGACAGAGCAAGACTCCGNAAAAAAAAAAAAAAAAAAAAAACACTAGCTAAAGTGGTAAAGTGGTAGTTTTCAATGTATACTATTCTCCTGAATATATTTTTCTATCTTCTTTGGTTTAGAGACAGTAATTTTGTTTGTTTGCTTTTAAAGATGCCCTGCTGGGTTGCTTAGAATAAAACCAAAGAGCCTGAAAATTATGTCAAGCCAAAAATAAACAATATTTCCCATGAGACCATAACTTTGCAGGTTCCCTTTCAAGTCTGAGGGTAACACAAATCTTCCATGCTTTAAAATATATTCACTCAATTTTATACATTTTTATATCTTGGTTACTGTCAGGAAACATGTTTAAAATTCTAAACTTAAAATTTTTTATTTTTTTTAGTGTACAAGGTAATTAGGAATAATTACGATACCAGAAAATAGTATTAGAAAACCTCTTACTGAGGCTATTTCTAAGTTTGGCCCCGGTTCCTGTGTTCCCAGGAAATCTGACAGGCCATTTCATTTAAACATTGTGAGCAATTCACTATTAGTTGCCAAGTCAACACCCATTTCCCCATTGCCAGTGGAGCTCTAATTTTTGTTCAGTTATAAGGAAGCCTGTACTTCAGAATACGCTAATTAATCATGATAATTCTATTTTCTTTGCCAGTAACTGGTTTAGGAATGTGTGTGTGATGAGAGTCTACCAAAGTACTTCTCGGAAACCTTTTCTTACTCTTAAAAAAGAAGACAGACGGACAGACAGGGGCAGTGGCTCACGCCTGTAATCCTGGCACTTTGGGAGGGTAGGCTTTTATTTTTTTGAGATGGAGTTTGCCTCCTGTTGCCCAAACTGGAGTGCAATGGTGCGATCTCAGCTCACCACGACCTCTGCCTCCTGGGTTCAAGCGATTCTCCTGCCTCAGCCTCCCAAGTAGCTGGGATTACAGGCATGCACCACCACGCCTGGCTAATTTTCTATTTTTAGTAGAGACGGGGTTTCTCCCTGTTGGTCAAGCTGGTCTCGAACTCCTGACCTCAGGTGATCCGCCCACCTCAGCCTCCCAAAGTCCTGGAATTACAAGTGTGAGCCACCACACCCGGCCCCTTTTAAAATATTTCTGCTCACTGATGATGCACCTGGTCACCCAAGAGCTCTGATAGAGATGTACAAGGAGATGAATGCTGTTTTCCTGGCTGCTAATACAACATTCATTCTGCAGCCCCCAAATCAAGGAGTAATTTTGACTTTCAAGTCTTATTATTTAAGAAATATATTTGGCAAGACTATAGCTGCCATAGACAGTGATTCTTCTGATGGATCAGACAAAGTAAAATGAAAACCTCCTGCAACGTATTCATCATTCTAGATGCCATTAAGAACATTTGTGATTCATGGGAGGAGGCCAAAACATCAACATTAACAGGCGTTTGGAAGAAGTGAATTCCAGCCCTCGTGGATGACTTTGAGGGCTTGAAGACTTCAGAGAAGGAAGTCACTGTAGATGTGGTAGAAATAGCAAGAGAACTAGAATTGGAAGTGGAGCCTGAAGATGGATACTGAAATGCTGTAATCTCATGATAAAACTTGCATGGACAGGAAGTTGTTTCTTATAGACGAGAAAAAAAAGGAGTTTCCTGAGATGGAATTTACTCCTGATGAAGATGCTGTGAACACTGCTGAAATGACAACAAAGGATTCTGAATATTCCATAAACTTTAGTTGATAAAGCAGCAGCATGGTTTGAGAGGACTGACTCCAGTTTTCCAAGTTCTACCGTGGGTAATAGGCTATCAGACGGCATTGCATATTACAGATAAATTTTTCATGAAGGGAGGGCTCTGACACAGCAACCTTCATTATTGTCTTGTTTTAAGAAATTGCCACAGCCACTCCAACCTTCAGCAACCAACATCCTGATCAGTAAGCAGCCATCAACACTGAGGCAAGACCCTCCACCAGCAAAACGATTATAACTTGCTAAAGGCTCAGATGATTGTTAGCATTTTTATCCATAAAGTATATTTATGGATTAAGGAATATACATTTTTTATATACAATGTTATTGTATACAATAGATTACATTAAATTAAGGCATATACATGTTTTATACACAATGTTATTGCATACAATAGATTACAGTGTGATATCACCACAACTTTTATATGCACTGGGAAAATACAATCTTCATGTATTTCTCTTTACTGTGATATTCACTTTATTGTGATAGTCTGGAACCAAACCCCCAATATCTCCAAGGTGTGCCTGAATAGGAAAACCAGATTACTATTTCAGTGGTTTATGGATAATGAAGGGTAGATTTGTCATACCAATAAAATTGGTCTATCTATTTTTTAAAGCAAATATCTGACATCAAATTTAGTCAAGGCCAACAAACAAAAAGAATAACAATCATTCTTGAATTTCTTTGTGCCACAATACATAGTTACATCTGTTTGAATAAACTGTTTTATATTTTAACAGAATAAAGATATTTAGTACTAATGAAGGCTTCAAAGATAATTATCCACATAAAATTGTTTAAAAGCCTACTCAAGCATAATCCTAAGAACATCCTTCAATCTACTTAGAAGAAAATACAGTTAAATTTTTAGAAACTGAAAGAGTATATGTACTTCAGTTCTTTCTTATCCTCATTTGTATGTTTTAGTCCCTGGCTTTATGGTTGAAATCAGTTCGCTCATTTTTCTAAATTCCATGTTGCAAGTCAATCATATTTCCTCTGCCTTCATGGAGCTTACATTATATCTGAAAAAACATCTTTGAAGAGCTAATTATACAACTTACAATTTAATATAAAATGGTTTAGGGGATTGTGTTAGTTCGATTGCTATGGCTGTTAACAGAAACCTGAGATTGGGTAATTTATAAAGGAAAGAAGTATTAATATGTTTCTCAGTTCTGAAGGCTGGGAAGTCCTAGAGTATGGTGCCAGCTTCTGCTCAGCAACTTCTTGCTGCATTATCCCATGGCAGAAGGCAAACAGCAAGCAAGTGCTTGCGGGGCCAGACTCGCTTTATAACAACCCTCTAGAGATAACTAACCCACTCCTGCATTAATGCACTCATGAAGGTAGAACCCCATGATCTAATTACCTCTTAAAGCCCTCCACCTCTTATTACTGTTACAATGGCAATTAAATTTCAACATGAGTTTTGGAGGGGACAAACATTCAAACCATAGCAGAAAGAAAGGAAAAAAAAGTGGTGGTAAAAGAAGTAAGCTCACTCCCACACAGGAAAATTGGAAGTAGACTTTGGTAACAAAGGATTTTCCAACAGCATAAACTCACAGAACTCATATATGTGAGCAGGGTGCAGTGGCTCACGCCTATAATCCTAACACTTTGGGAGGCTGAGGTAGGCAGACCATTTGAGCCCAGAAGCTTGAGACCAGCCTGGGCAAAGTGGCAATACCCAATCTCTACTAAAAATACAAAAAGGAACCACGCGTGATGGCACATGCCTGTAGTCCCAGCTCCTTAGGAGGCTGAGGTGGGACGATCACCATGATCATGCCACTGAACTCCAGTGTGGCATGGAGTGCCACATCTCAGAATGTGATGACCACATCTCAGAGTGAGACCACATCTCAAGAAAAAAAAGAAAAAGGAAAAATTTTTTAAACCGTGTATGTAAAGCATTTTTTCCTGCAATTCTTGGCTAAATTTCTGGATCTTGCTAAAGATTTTCTCTTTGCTCTTTCTACCTATTGTAGAAGTTTGCTTTCCCCTTCTCTACAAAACAAACAAACAAACAAAATCCCTTATGAACATTTTCCACCCAATTCAAACTGGAAAGTTTCAGGAAAAAAAAAAAGGATAATTTCAAGTATCCATCTAAACTTCAAAATTTATTTTTCCCCTAGGGCTTCCACCAGGCTTTACGCAACACAGACCTACAGACCTAGAAATCACACCTCTCTCTAGCCCTCCTAAATAAAAAAGCATTAAAGTTACAGGAATGTTTGAAGAAGAAGGTTTTATTTTGTTTATGTTATTAAAACTTTGTGTGCTACATTTTTAAAGGTTACATTTAACTTTTTTTTTTTTTTTTTTTTTTTTGAGACGGAGTCTCGCTGTGTCGCCCGGCCTGGAGTGTAGTGGCCGGATCTCAGCTCACTGCAAACTCTGCCTCCAGGGTTCACGCCATTCTCCTGCCTCAGCCTCCCGAGTAGCTGGGACTACAGGCGCCAGCCACCTCGCCCGGCTAGCTTTTTGTATTTTTTAGTAGAGACGGGGTTTCACCGTGTTAGCCAGGATGGTCTCGAACTCCTGACCTCGTGATTCGCCCGTCTCGGCCTCCCAAAGTGCTGGGATTACAGGCTTGAGCCACCTCGCCCGGCCACATTTATACTTTTAAAAAACCACTTGCAATTGCTTAGAATACAAAGTAAAATTTTACAGGGAAATTTTATACTTATAGATAATGTTTAGATCACTTTTCTAAATCATTGAAAAAGTCCAGTTGCAATCTTATTGAAGTTCTACAGAGGGAGCTAGTATCACAAAGAATAAAGTTAAAATACACCGAATGTCAAAAAAAGACCTAGTCTGTTGGAAATATCAGATTACCATTCATCAATATGAGCTCACTTTATCCTCTAAAGTTTTACCTTAACAATTAGCCAACTCAAAATAAAACATGGTATTACCTACAAACTGTTGACATATTTCCAGTGAACCATACTAAAACTTATAAAATATAATTTCCATCAAAAATATTTTTAAATACTTTTGAAGTAGATATGTCCATAATGAACAATATCATTCCTCCAAAAAAGTTTTTTTAAAAAGTTTCCTAAGTCACTGAACTTATACAAAATGGAAAGCAATCAAAAAGATCTAAACAATTCTATCCTTTTCTTATATAAGCCAAGTTACGAAGTCTCTTCCTCATCTGTAAAATGGGAATGATTACAGTATCTACTTCACAGAGTTGCTGTGGGGATTAAATTAGATCATAAAATAATTAAAACAATGCCCTTCTTCCTTGTTCTTTAAAATGTATTATTTAATTGTTCAACACTTTCCAAAAAGAAATCAACATAGTAGAGTTTTCAAGGTTAGATTGGCTGCTAATAAATACTAAAAGTTCACTCAAGAACCCCAAGTCTATATCATTCCTGTTTGTTGTAGACCAAGAAGAAAGAGAATTCATCACACCAGCAGCTTCTCTGTCCATTCAGTTACCCTCAATAAAATTCATCCCATAAATATATCTTGTCAAGTAAATTGCAGTTAAGGATCAATGAACTACACTTTGACTAAAAAGCTCTGAATAAAGTTTCTAGGAAACACCTTATCCTTTCCCCTAAAAATTGATGGGGGGATCCTTATCCTTTTTTGTTATTGTTGAAGAGTTTTATGCTAGAAATTCAGAAGCTATACCCAGAGGGATCACTGAACAGACTAAAAGAGAAGTAGGTAATGAGAGAAATCATTTGTTTAATGGACAATGACAGAAAAGCACTAATCTAAACCCAAAATGATATTTGAGGAACTTAAGTTTGGAAGACTAAGTGACTAAACAAAGTTAAGGTCTTAAACTATGTCAAAAAGTACACTTCCCCTAATTTCCTCTCCTATATGGTTTCAGCTTAAGATCTGTCACGAATTGAAATTTACATAAAGTTTAGGGGATGAAATTGAAGGAGTAGCCATTTAATTCCAAAGGCAGTCATTGGTTAGAGGCAAGGAAGGACAAACATAAAGGTATGGGCAGAACTGTAATCTGTCCTTACTCATCCCCACCCTACCTTACGTCCACAACTACCACGACCAAGCCTATCACCAGATATTTCACTAAAAGCCCATAAAGGTGGTAGTTGCAAAGAACCTACAACACACGAACCTCCTTCACAATTTCCCTATCGCAGTAGAACACGCAATTGATTAACCTACACTTACTCCTGGAGATGCAGTCTTACAAGCACAAATGGTAACTCTTATTACAATGAACTATTTAACACTTACTCCTGGAGAGGCAGCCTTATAAGTACAAATGGTAACTCTTATTACAATGAACTATTTAAACCTTAGTTTAAAAAGCAATACAGTGAAAAGGTTACCTTACAAATATTATGACTACATACAAAAATAAACTTTAAAAAAAAATTTCTTGGCCAGGCATGATGGCTCACACCTGTAATCCCAGCCCTCTGGGAGGCCAAGGCAGACATATCACTTGAGCCCAGGAGTCCAAGACCAGCCTGGACAACATGGCAAGACCCCATCTCTATAAAAAATACAAAAATTAGCCAGGTGTGGTGGTGCACACTGGTAGTCCCAGATACTCAGGAGGCTGATGGGAGGATCGCTTAAGCCCACAAGGTCAAGGCTGCAGTGAATCATGATCATGCCACTGCACTCCAACCTGGGCAACAGAGTTAGATCTTATCTCAGGGAAAAAAAAGAAAACTTTTCTTTCATGAGAGGCATTTATAGCTCAAGATAAAATTTCCAGCGAAAATATCATATATGGAAAGAGGCTGATGTGTCCTAGAGAAAAGGGCTTCAATGATGACAAAGTTGATAATGATGAAGATTCTGAATATGGCTGTTCAAAGAAATGGGAAGGAAAAAGAAAAAAGTAGTTCTATTTAACATAATATGAGGCTGTAAAATGTATACATTTGACTTATTTCATGAGCATACCTAAAAGCTTTTGTATCAAGCTGACCAACAGCTTTGTGTTGCATCCTCTCCTTGGAAGAATGTAAAGTACCTTGTATTTGGAAGTAATTCTCTTCAACTCACTCAATATTGGTTATAGGTATGAAGCGGTTTCCAAAACAACAACACAATACTGTGAAACTGATTTAATTAACTACTGAGTTCTCTGTGATCAGTTACCAAGTCTTGTAATGGATATTAATCCCTTTAAAAAAAAAAAAATTACTGGCGGCCAGGGGAGGTGGCTCACATCTGTAATCCCAGCATTTTGGGAGGCTGAGGCAGGCGGATCACCTGAGGTCAGGAGTTTGAGACCAGCCTGACCAATATGGTGAAACCCTGTCTCTACTAAAAATATAAAAATTCGCCAGTCGTGGTGGCAGTCGCCTGTAGTCCCAGCTACTCGGGAGGCTGAGGCAGGGGAATCACTTGAACCTGGGAGGGGGAGGTTGCAGTAAGCCAAGATGGCACCACTGTACTCCAGCCTGGCAACAGAGTGAGATTCCGTCTCAAAAAAAAAAAAAAATTACTGGCTGGGTATGGTAGATCATGCCTATAATCACAACATTTTGGGAGCAGAGGCAGAAGGACTGCTTGAGCTTAGGAGTTTGAGATCAACCTGAGCAACATAGGGAGACCCCATCTCTAAAAACAAGACTGTAGTGAGCCATGATCACACAACTGCTTTCCAGGCTGGGTGACAAAGCAAGACCCTGTTTCAAAAAAAAAAAAAAATAGACTATATACTTAGAGAACTGCTTGGTGTGACAGAAACAGCACTTAAATGGGACTCAGGAGACTTGGTTTCTGGTCTAGTACTGTCCTTAAGTAGCAACACTATAGCAAGTCATTTTATCACTGTTACTCTCACCTTATTCATGATAAAATATGGATATTGGTTCAAGGGTCCATTTCTAGAATCAAAATACTATAATTTTAAAGGTACAAAAAAAAGTGGGCCCTGAGAATAGGATCATAAAATGTTTATGATATTTTAAAACTGTACCTTATTTATGAACACTAAAAAAAAATTAAGCATTTAACCTTGCTGTCGGTCCTAACTTCTTTATTTCAATTTTGACTTTTTGCTTCACAAGATTATTTTTTCTATTAGCTTTACAGACATCCAGTTCTTAGATCATTCTTACCAAAAAAGATTCTTTTAACAGGGTCTCATTCTGTCACCTAGGCTGGAGCACAGTGGCACAGATCATGGCTCACTGCAGCCTGAACCTCCTGGTCTCAAGCAATCCTCCCACCTCAGCCTCCCAGGTAGCTGGGACTACAGGCACACACCACCACATCCGGCTACTTTTTTTTAAAACTTTTTGTAGGGACAAGAGTCTCACTATATTGTCCACGCTGGTCTCCAACTTAGGCTCAAGCAATCCTCCTGCCTCAGTCTCCCAAAGTGCTGCGATTATAGGCACAAGCCCAGTCTATGATCTTGATGATTTCAAAGAACTGTTAAGGCACAGCATTAATAATTCATTTAAGAGCATACCAGGCCAGGCGCGGTGGCTCACACCTGTAATTCCAGGCCCAGGCGGACGGATCACGAGGTCAGGAGATCGAGACCATCCTGGCAACACAGCGAAACCCCGTCTCTACTAAAAATACAAAAAAAATAGCCGGACATAGTGGCGGACGCCTGTAGTCCCAGCTACTGTGAAGGCTGAGGCAGGAGAATGGCGTGAACCCGGGAGGCGGAGCATGCAGTGAGCCGAGATCACGCCACTGCACTCCAGCCTGGGCGACAGAGCAAGGCTCCGTCTCACACACACAAAAAAAGCATACCAGATGTTATTGTCTCTAACTTCCCTGACATATCCCTAAACATTCCATTTAAATACTTACAACTCTCCTGCTGGTTTGGAAATTGACACTATTCTCTAAGAAATTACGTTTTTACACTGCACCAAAGATCACAGCCTTAGCACGTCCTAATACCCTTGAAGGTTCATGCCTATTGCAAAATTTATTTATTTTCTTCCATCTCATCATAATCCTAAATTACCAACCATTTAAATACCACAATATAATTAACTTTTATAAGACAAAATTTAAAAATTTAAGGGGTTATTCTGACAAAATATTTTTTTTTCTTTTCGAGACGGACCCTCCGCTCTCTCACCCAGGCTGGAGTGCGGTGGCGCCATCTCGGCTCACTACAAGCGCCACCTCCCGGGTTCACGCCATTCTCCTGACTCAGCCTCCCAAGTAGCTGGGACTACAGGTGCTTGCCACCACTCCCAGTTAATTTTTTGTATTTTTAGTACAGATGGGGTTTCACCGTGGAAGCCAGGATGGTCTTGATCTCCTGACCTCGTGATCCACCCGCCTCGGCCTCCCAAAGTGCTGGGATTACAGGTGTGAGCCACCACGCCCGGCCTCTGACAAAATAATTTAATACTTGACATTAAAAAATCATAAATCGAACTCATTCACTATCAGAAGGGAAAATACACTTCATATTTAGAACAGTATACACTGCTTACAAAAGTTCACTGTTTACCTTGGTAGCTAAAACTATACTACAAGCCTACAGTAACCAAAACAGCATGGTACTGGTACCAAAACAGATATATAGAACGATGGAACAGAACAGAGCCCTCAGAAATAATACCACACATCTACAACAATCTGATCTTTGACAAACCTGGCAAAACAAGAAAGGGGAAAGGATTCCCTATTTAATAAATGGTGCTGGGAAAACCGGCTAGCCGTATGTAGAAAGCTGAAACTGGATCCCTTCCTTACACCTTATACAAAAATTAATTCAAGTTGGATTAGAGACTTAAATGTTAGACCTAAAACCATAAAAACCCTAGAAGAAAACCTAGGCAATACCATTCAGGACATAGGCATGGTCAAGGACTTCATGTCTAAAACACCAAAAGCAATGACAACAAAAGCCAAAATTGACAAATGGGATCTAATTAAACTAAAGAGCTTCTGCACAGCAAAAGAAACTACCATCAGAGTGAA
>NW_016816204.1:278343-287499 GCF_001698545.2 Rhinopithecus bieti
TTAGTAAAATAGTGATATTTTCTTTTTTTTTTTTTTTTATACTTTAAGTTCTAGGGTACATGTGCATAACGTGCAGGTTTGTTATTAATTTATTTTAAATTATTCCATTTACAAAACTAAAACTGAAAAAAACTAGAAAGCTGATGAGACCAGTTCATTACTGGATCATGTATAGAACAAAGTATAAATCTTACAGTTTTAGATAAATCACATCGCAACTTGAATTGCTCAGCTTTCTCTACTTAAAATCATCCCCCAAGGTCTTCAGTATGCAGAATAATGAAAAACAGGAACTTGAGAAAACCACTTTGCTTAGAAAACAAGGGTCACTGCTGACCAATATTTCCCTGTTTTCCCATGCCAATCTTCCTCAGACAGAGAAACAAGTATACTTGTGAAGCATCAGTGACTAAGTGTATATGAAATCTGAATCACAAAATTTAAGGAACTAAAAATGTTTTAATGAAAACATACTTAATATTTATTAATATCAAGATAATTAGAACTATCATTGTACTCTCTTATTGTTATTCTTTTTTTATTTTTTTAAAGGCAAGGTCTCACTATGTTGTCCAGTCCAGAACTCAGTGGAATGATCATGGTTCACTGCAGCCTTGATCTCCTAGACCCAAGAGATCCTCCTGCCTCAGCTTCCTGAGCAGCTGGGACTACAGACACACACCACCTCATCAGGCTAATTTTTTTTTTTTTTCTTTTTTTTGAGACAGAGTCCCGCTCTGTCACCCAGGCTGGAATGCAGTGGTGCGATCTCAGCTCACTGCAACCTTTGCCTCCCAGATTCAAGCAATTCTCTTGTCTCAGCCTCCCGAGTAGCTGGGATTACAGGCACCCACCACCATGCCTGGCTAATTTTTGTATTTTTAGTAGAGACGGTCTAGTAGACGTTTAGTAAAGACGGTTTAGTAGAGACGGTATTTTAGTAGCGATGACACCATCTTGACCAGGCTAATCTTGAACTCCTGACCTCAGGTGATCCACCCACCTCGGCCTCCCAAAGTGCTGGAATTACAGGCGTAAGCCACCGCGCCTGGCCTTTTTAAAGTTTTTTTGTAGAGATGGGGTCTCACTATGTTTCTCAGGCTGGTCTTGTACTCCTGGCCTCAAGCAATCCTTCCACCTCAGCCTCTCAAAGCGTTGGGATTACATGTGTGAACCACCATGCCAGGCCACTCTTTATTTATTAATACCAAGATCATTAGAGTTATCAGTGCATTCTCTTATTGATACTCTTAGAGAGTTAGGGTTAATTTTCAAAGAGCAGGTCAATGTGATGGTGCCAACACATTTTTTACAAGTTTAATAATGAATCAAGCTTTAACAGACTGAAATTAAGAAGCTGTAATAATGTTTTATGAGAATAAAGCATGGAATTACTGATTAGATAATAAAATTTTGTTTTATATCCATATCTCTTATATTTTTTAAAGATTGGTCTTGAACACAAAAAGGATTTTTTTGTTTTTAATACAGCAGGTGAGTTGTTACATACTCCTTAGCAGACTCTGACTTCCATGACCACCACCCTACTAAGATTTTGGCTATCTGAGTTGCAAAGACACAAATGAGATTATTTATAAACAGCTTTCATAATTCATGA
The DNA here is from genome assembly GCF_001698545.2 of Rhinopithecus bieti. Lineage (NCBI taxonomy): Eukaryota > Metazoa > Chordata > Mammalia > Primates > Cercopithecidae > Rhinopithecus > Rhinopithecus bieti. Next base: position 279,962 of record NW_016816204.1, read on the forward strand.
AATTCAATAATTCAATAACTGTTGAATTTTTTAAAATTAATACTCTGCTTTTATGGTGCCGTATTCAACTGCAAGTTTTCTTTGGTATGTAGGTCAAAAAGTACAAGGCAGACAGCCAGCAGCCAAAAATATCAAGACCATCAACTAATGACAAATCAAACGAGTGGCAATACTTAGCAATAATAGAACAAACAAACAACAGAATGCTAATCTGCAAAAATAAAAAGGAATTAACTGATACATGCGACAACACTGATGAATTTCAAAACCACGGTGGCAGAAGCCTTATACAAAATAGGACATATATATGACTCAGTTTATAAGAAATTTTAGAACAGGTGAAACCAAAAAAAAGAACTTTGAAATATAAAACTCCAGTTAATGGTATATGTGTTGAAATATTTAGAGAGAAGCATATTGATGTCTACAATTTACTTTGAAATGCATCCAAAAAACAGATGAAGTAACGCATGAACAGAAGAATAAGTAGATAAGTGCAGTAATATGTTAAGGATAAAACCTTGGTGGTAAATACATGGGTGAACACATAACATATGTTTAAAACTTTTCGTAATAAAATGTAGCGGCTGGGCACGGTGGCTCAAGCCTGTATTAATCCTAGCACTTTGGGAGGCTGAAGGGGGTGGATTGCTTGAGGTCAGGAATTCGAGACCAGCCTAGCCAACATGGCGAAAACCCGTCTCTACTAAAACACAAAAATTAGCTTGGCATGGTGGCGGGTGCCTGTAATTCCAGCTACTCAGGAGGCTGACGCAGGAGAATCGCTTGAACCCAGGAGGCAGAGGTTGCAGTGAACCAAGATCATGCCACTACACTCCAGCCTGGGCGACAGAGCAAAACTCCGTCTCAAAAAAAAAAAGCGTAAGAAAAAAGTATCAGTTGGCCAAGTTATAGCCATAGGGATGAATTATATCTTGGACAGTTAAAAAACTTTCAAATGAATTAACACATTAAAATGGGTTACATATTAAATAACATATATTCTTTAAAAGCAGATTTCTGGTATTTTTAATACTGGTCATAGTCTAAGGACTAAAGGAACTTTTAAGGCTCACCAACTACTTAATTCCCAAAGCAAAAGAAGCTCTGTTACCAGACCTACAAATAATAACCAACCAATGCTACAGTAATAATCACCTACCCTCATTGACTATAGTAGGAAATAAAAAAACAGCAAAAACTTTCTTGACAATAAATATATTTGAGAACCCACTATGGAGATTATACTCAAATAAGGATAGACCAAATATAAAAATACGGATGAAAGGTTAGCATAATAATAGAATGTGTAAACAGTAAGAATGCATAAGGAAATCCTTTCCCTGAACATTGGTCCTGCCATTTTATAATTAACAATTTATATGTTATCTTAAATAGGAGAGAAGAAAATAATTTGCAAAAGGTTCAAGACAATTTTTAAAAAGCAGTTTAAAAGTATTTGGGCGGCGACGTGGCTCAAGCCTGTAATCCCAGCACTTTGGAGGCCGAGACGGGGGGGGATCACGAGCAGCGAGATCGAACCAGCCTGATGCGACGACGGTGAAACCCCGTCTCTACTAAAAAATACAAAAAAAACTAGCCAGCGAGTGGTGGGCGGGCGGCCCGTAGTCCAGCTACTTGGAGGCTGAGCAGGAGAATGGCGTAAACCCGAGGAGGCGAGCTGTGCAGGAGCTGGAGGATCCGCCCACTGCACTCCAGGCCCCTGGCGACAGAGCGAGATTCCGTCTCAAAAAAGAAAAAAAAAAAAAAAACTATGTTGGAAAAAAATTATTACTTAATCTCAAGAAGAAAATAATAGTCTTGAAGTCCTCCACAAAAAAAATTACCGTCCCTATATATGAGTACAAGTGAAGGTTACATTAAACTAAACCAAGAGAGACCTGAGTTAGATGTGAAAATAAAATGTCTTCAGCCGGGCATAGTGGCTCACACCTGTAATCCCAGCACTTTGGGAGGCCAAGGTAGGCAGATCACCTGCGGTCAGGAGTTGGAGACCAGCCTAGCCAACATAGGAAAACCCCATCATCTCTACTTAAAATACAAAAATTAGCCAGGTGTGGTGGCGGGCACCTGTAATCCCAGCTACTTGGGAGGCTGAGGCAGGATAATTGCTTGAACCCAGGAATAAGAAGTTGCAATAAGCCAAGATTGCGCCTCCAGCCTGGGCAGCAGAACAAGACTCTGTCTCAAAAAAATAAAAATAAAATAAAATAAATAAAGTGTTTTACATTGTACCAAACAACTGACATTTACTTTTTCATAAACCAGTGACAGAAACAAAATTATATTTCTCCATCATTATCATGAAGGTGGGTGATCCACTGGAATAAGACCCAAAAATTGAGTGACAATTTATTTTTATTACTTTTTTCTGGTAGAGCAGTCAGAAAGAAAATAGGAACAATTTAATATTTTATCTGGAAAGAGAAAATGAAATGACATATTTCCCAATAAGACTTTAGTCTAGATGATAAAATACAACACTACATCTTTTAATGTGAATACAGGAGAAATTATGTCCTGTGTAAACTTTATGTAGTATAAATTATATAGTGTAGGTTATCATAATTCTGTTAGGATTAAGATCATAGTGTTAATTACACTTTGTCATTATATAATTTTGAAAATCAGATTATTTACATATACATATATCAACTTCATAGACAGAGTAAACTATTTACAACCAATGGTTTAATGCACTTACAGTTCCTTGTGTTTGTCTTCAGCCAAGATTTGGTCATTTGGTTTCAGAGAATACCTATATAACAGAAACAAAAATTACACTCTTCATACAAACACAGTATCAACATAAGTTAGTTGACCTCTTCAAAACAAGGACCCCAACACTGTTATAGGTCTCTGACTTAATTGATAAAACACCAAGAATGCCCAAGTAGACGGTTTTTTGCTGTTCTATTAGTCATTTCCAGGAACACCACTCCAGGAACTGAAAAGAGATCACCTTAACCATGCTTTGAAGATCTTCAGTATTCTTCTGTAGTGAATCATCTGTAATGTCACACTTATTCAGCAGTTCAAAACTGATGCAACAACTACAACGTTAAGTATTTTAGACTTCACAAACAATATGTAAATCATTCATTAACTATATAGTAATCATATACTGTGAACCAGGCTATGTACTAAGCAGCATGACACAGGAGGGAAAGAAAAGCTTTGGAGTTTTGTTTTTTGTTTGTTTTTTTTTAAGGTAGGCTCACTCTCTCACCAAGGCTGGAGTGCAGTGGCACGATCTTGACTCAGTGCAACCTGTTCAAGCAGTTTTCCTGTCTCAGCCTCCCCAGAAGCTGGGATTACAGGCATGCACCACCATGCCCAGCTAATTTTTGTATTTTTAGTAGAGAAGGGGTTTCACCATGTTGGCCAGGCTGCTCTGGAACTCCTGACCACAAGTGATCCAACCACCTCAGCCTCCCAAAGTGCTGGGATTACTGGCATGAGCCACCACACCTGGCCTCAAGTTTTGGAGTTTTTGATTGACCATTTACTAGCTAAGTGATCATAGGCAAATACTCTACGTCTTTAAGTCTCAGTTTCTCTGGTCATAAAATACAGGTTGCTATAAATATTAGATCAGGGATCTTTCACAGTACCATATATTTGTACTGCTGAAGGTAAACAGACTTTCTGAAGGGTACACAGAAACAGATAAACAACAATGGACAATTCCCAGGTCTTCAATTCCCATTCATACTCAACCTTTTCATAAAATTTAAAATTAATCTGCCTGAAAATGGATCATAAGTCCATTTGAAAGGTCATGTTGATTTTCCTCTCCAGTCTCCTCTTTCACAAGTGCCTTTAAACCCACTGCTATGGTTTGAATATTTGACCCCCCTCAAATCTCATGTTGAAATTTAATCTCCAATGGGGCAATATTGAGAGGTGGGGCCTTTAAGAAGTAATTGGATCATGAAAGCTCTACCTTCATAAATGGATTAATCAATTCATGGATTAATGGGTTATCATGGGAGGGGAGCTGGTGGCTTTAAAAGAAGAGAAGAGACCTGAGCTACCATATTAGCAGGTTCAGGCCCCTTGCCATGTGATACCCTGTACCACCTCAGGAATCTGTAGAGTCCCTATCAGCAAGAAGGTTCTCACCAAAGTGCAGCCCTTTGACCTTGGACTTTTCAACCTCCATAACTGTAAGAAATAAATTCCTTTTCTTATAAAATACCCAGTTTGAGGTATTCCAAGTAACAGAAAATGGCCTAAAATTCACTTTTATTAATATAAAAGGATGACATACTCCTCACCTATTCTGAATGAAACTATACACTATTGTATTGCCTGAGTATAAAACCCTTCTAAGTGTTAAACAAAGAATGATTCATATTTTGTCTGCAAAACTTTTTTTATTTATTTATTTTTTATTTTTTTTTTTTTTTTGAGATAGAGTTAGGCTGAAGTACAGTGGTGCGATCTCAGCTCACCGCAACCTCTGCCTGCTGGGTTCAAGCAATTCTCATGCCTCAGCCCCCAAAGCAGCTGGGACTACAGGCACGCACCACCACGCCCGGCTAATTTTTGTACTTTAAGTAGAAATGAAGTTTCACCATGTTGGCCAGGCTGGTCACGAACTCCTCACCTCAAGTGATCATCCCACCTCATCCTCCCAAAGTAGTGGGATTACAGGTGTGAGCCACTGCACCCAGCCTATTTTCGTCTGTTTAATAATTTAGCAATATTTTGAAGGAAGAGAAGCAACATTTTGAAGGCAGAGAAGGAGAAAAAAACATATATTTTTTTTTTTTTTGAGACAGAGTCTCGCTGTGTCACCCAGGCTGGAGTGCAGTGGCCGGATCTCAGCTCACTGCAAGCTCCACCTCCCAGGTTCACGCCATTCTCCTGCCTCAGCCTCCCAAGTAGCTGGGACTACAGGCACCCGCCACCTCACCCAGCTAGTTTTTTGCATTTTTTAGTAGAGACGGGGTTTCACTGTGTTCGCCAGGATGGTCTCGATCTCCTGACCTCGTGATCCGCCCGTCTCGGCCTCCCAAAGTGCTGGGATTACAGGCTTGAGCCACTGCGCCCGGCCAAAAAAATTTTTTTAATAAATAAAAAATACTTTAGCAACATTTTAATACATTTGTTATTTTACTCTGTGCTAATTACAATTTAATGACTAAGAGATATTTTAAAATTCACATATTTTGGCTGGCTGCAAAGACATATAATAGGGTAATCAATATGCATGAAAGACTAATGCATAAAAATATACTACCTTCATAATGTATGCATGTTACATGCAAAATATAACTTATGCATAAAATACATCCTATAAGAATAGAATCTGGTGTGAAAAGTGTAACAGAAATGCAAATTCAAGACAGAAAGGACTATAAAATTTTTAAACGTCAAAAAAGGAAGCTGTTTATGTATTTTATAAATGAATAAAAGGGGTATCAAATCATGATGGTATTTAGAGTCCACTAAAAAGAGTGATTCATCGGTATTATATAAAGTTATTAAAAATCATTAGTTGGGCACAGTGGCTCATGCCTATAATCCCCACTTTGGGAGGCCAAGGCAGGCGGATCACTTGAGTTCAGGAGTTCAAGACCAGCCTGGCCGACATGGCGAAACCCCATATCTACTAAAAATACAAAAATTAGCCAGGTGTGGTGGCAGGCACCTGTGGTCCCAGCTACTGGGGAGGCTGAGGCAGGAGAATCACTTGAACCTGGGAGACAGAGGTTGCAGTGAGCTGAGATTGTGCCACTGCGCTCCAGCCTAGGCGACAGAGCCTACTTTCAACTTAGTAGAAAGCTATAACTCAACTTCCTACCATGTCTTTCATAGAATGATGCAAAGCACAGCCTATTATATTTTGGATGAGTTTTGTTTCCTAATGGCATATATAGGTATTCTTTTATAATCAATTCTTAGCATGAACACAGTTCCTAAAAATCAGAGACAACAAAAAAATGGTACAGTGATAGTCCTCAACATTTTTTCTGCCCTAAACTACCAGAGAAAACTGACAAACACTCCAAAGAACAGAAGACGGGGAAGCAAGAGGGAGCACAGGGGAGGGGCCTCTTTATTCTGCCTCTAGCCCCTACAAAGAGAACCACTGAGTGAAAAAATAACTAGATACAAATCAAAAAACCTGCAGTATCATCCTGATTCTACCATTAACTTGTTTTCTGAAATGGACAAGCCACTTAATTTCTCTAATGAAGATAAAACTGCCTATGTCACAGGGTTGCTATCCAGATCAAATAACATTACACAAAAAGTGTCCAGTGCATTATTTAACAATTATAATAAATACTCATCCCTGCCCCCTCTTCTTGGAATCTTGCACCTCTGTAAAATGAAGAATTCAATTAACTCAAAAATGGAGGAAAGGGCACTTTTAAATGTTCATAACTTTTATAAAAGCCTTTTATTGAGACTGAAACAAACACTTTTTATTCAAATGTGCTCCTCCTCCGAAGACTAGCATGGCACAGAACTTAGTGCCTTGAAAGGCGCAGGTACAGACTGTGAAGTTCCAAAATAGGACAGTCATAAGGGAGGTGCCCATGCCTAATGTTACACAGTTAACAGATGACAAGAAAATATTCTATAAATACTTGGAACTAAAATTGCCTTCCAAGAATTAAATCACCAAAATTTCTATAAATCTACAAATATTGCCACATAGTCCAAAGAATCCCAACAGTATCAAGTAAAGTTTTACAGAATTGGCAAAACCAATCAGGTAGACAGTGTGGATATGGCAAGCTTTTAAACAACATATTTAATTGGCTCTTCCAATAAAAAAAAAGTTGATTAAAATGTATTAGAAAGGAAGAAAATGGGGGAGGAGCAAAACCATTAATCGCTACAACACTATTTAACACTAAAGCTGGACTGAAATTTAAGAAGCTTATAAAGAAATAGATTAAATCACAGGGCTAGAACAAAAAAGCAAAAAGTTATAACATTTAAGAAAATAATATTTTTAAATCTCATTAGCAAAGTAAATGAAGATTAAAACTCAATTAGAGGGAGGGGCGGAGCAAGATGGCCGAATAGGAACAGCTCCAGTCTCCAACTCCCAGCGCAAGCAACACAGAAGACCGGTGATTTCTGCATTTTCAACTGAGGTACTGGGGTCATCTCACTGGGGAGTGCTGGACAATTGGTGCTGGTCAGCTGCTGCAGCCCGACCAGCGAGAGCTGAAGCAGGGCGAGGCATTGCCTCACCTGGGAAGCGCAAGGGGAAGGGAATCCCTTTTCCTAGCCAGGGGAACTGAGACACACAACAACTGGAAAATCGGGTAATTCCCACCCCAATACTGTGCTTTAAGCAAACGGGCACACCAGGAGATTATACCCACACCTGGCCAGGAGGGTCCCACGGCCACGGAGCCGCCCTCATTGCTAGCACAGCAGTCTGCGATCTAACCGAAACAGCAGCAGCCAGGCTGAGGGAGGGGCGTCCGCCACTGCTGAGGCTTAAGTAGGTAAACAAAGCCGCTGGGAAGCTCGAACTGGGTGGC
>NW_016816204.1:290406-300779 GCF_001698545.2 Rhinopithecus bieti
TGCATTGGGAGTTATACCTGATATAAATGATGAATTGATGGGTGCTGACGAGTTGATGGGTGCAGCACACCAACATGGCACAAGTATACATATGTAACAAACCTGCATGTTATGCACATGTACCCTAGAACTTAAAGTATAATTAAAAAAAAAAAACTCAATTAGAGAAAGCTGAAAGAATTAAACTAGATTTAAACCTAAATACATAAAATAGAACTATACTCTTTGTATTCTTAATTTTTCCTATGCTTTTTATTTTAAAAAATTTATTAATAATTATTCAAAATGACTAACCACATCTTTTTATTAAAGGACATTTTTTAATTTTGTACTTGGAAGATACTACTATCACTGCTTAGCTCTTGGGTCACATCAACAAAACGGGCCCATGTTATATCAACCTCCCATTTATTTGCTAATACATTTTATTTCTGGCTTCTCTCTCCATATTTGCACTGTGATTTGCCTGGCAGAGGGCACCACTGACATCCCATTCAAATACAGGGGACCCTTTTAGGCGTTACTTTACTAGATATCTCTGTTGCAGCAGGTATTATTGACTATTCTTATATAAACTCATCATACTTCATCAGACCTTGTCTTAGTTCTGCTTTTTCTTAGTCTCATTCTATACTTATTCTTTATGTATCCATCTATTAAATGTTCTAGCTTCCAGCCCACTTCTCCTTTTACTTTTTACTCTTTTTTTTGGAAATTTTATCTACTGGTTGCTTTAAATACCACCTACATAATAATAAAAATAGTGCTGGTGATAGCTACCATTTATTGAATAATACTGCATCAAACTATGTAAAATTAAATACAATTAAAGAGTCCAGGCGAGGCACTGTAGCTCACACATGTAATCCCAGTACTTTGAGAGAATGAGGTGAGAGGAGTCCAGGACCAGCCTGGGCAACATAGTGAGACCCATCTCTAAAAAATAAAATTTTTTAAATTAGCTGGGCATGGTAGGGCACATGCCTGCTGTCCCAGCTACTTAGGAGGCTGAGGTAAGAGAATCGCTTAAGCCCGGAAGGCTACAATAATTAAACTACATTTAAACAGCACCACTCACTGCACTCCAGACTGGGCAACACAGCAAGACCCTGTCTCCAAAAACAAAAGGAGTCCAGCCATGACTCTTCTATCCACCAAGAAACATAAAACCAACTGTCTCCTGAATATGCCTACCTGGGTATCACAGTCATCTCAAGCTTGAACAAAACTCAATTCAATCTTTCAACCCTCTCTTCCACATCCTCCTCCTATACTCCCTAACTCAGTTGTAAATACCACCATCATTCAGTCACCAAAACTAAAAATTCAAATGTTATCTCCGACTCCTTTACCCTCTTCATTAAATCAATCAAGTCTTACCTTGATAACACAAAAGTATCATTGTACTCTCTCTCCCAACCACTGTATCATAACTAAAGTGATCAAGTCATCATCTCTCAATAGGTTTATCACTATAGCCTCCTCAAATCTATTGATCCACAACAGACAAAGCAATTCATATAATTCTAAAATGTGAATCCCAACCATGTCATCTGCCTGCTTAAATCAACAAGTGCTCTCCATTGCCAATAACAGAGGCATGAGAGATTTCAAGCTCCTCAGTAGCCAATAATATTAGCTAACATAAGCCAAACATACAAATAATCTCATTCAATCCTCACAAGAACCCTAATATCCTTATTTTACTCACAAAGAAACTGAGCTTCCATAGATAACCACGGTCACACAGCTCCAGAGCACACTCTTAACCTCTATTCTTAATGCCACCGTGAAGAAGTGATTTTCTTTCCACATCTGTCTCCTCAATTAGATTACAAGCTGTTTAAAGGCAAAACAGTTATTTAACATTGTATTCTCAGTATTTGGCAAAACAGTAACCATAAGACATGTGCTCCAAAAAGTGTGTGTTGAGCTATGAAATGAACTGTTAAAAAAGAATCCATGTTTACGTATCCTTAGAAGTACCATTTCCTTCAATATTCAAAGTTAGGTTTGAACAGCAAAGAACACAAAGAACAGCATCTTATATCTAGGCAAAATGAAGGAAAGTAGTCTGTGTTCATTTAGTGTCCATAATTTAGGCTGTTTTTTGAGGAAGCCCCAGAGCAACTCAGGACCAATCACTCAATATGTGACATGACATAAAGATTCAAATAGCAGTTTATTTCAAATTCTAAGAATTTAGAATTTTGAAAGAGAGAAGCAGAATAACCAAAGACTATCTGTTAATGTAGGTCACAAGGTAGTCAAATAAGAGAAAATATTCAAACTTCAGCATTTCCGAACACCACCAATAATCTAGAATATGTTATAGAAAAATATATCATATACACAATAGATACAACTTTTTTTGAAGATATCTTTTAAAAAATATAAACATATCAAAAGAAATGTAAAATTGTACAATAAACCTAAGCTGTACTGGTTAATATAAATGCTAATTAATATCTATTAAAATTTAATTAACATGAAATAAAATGTTGAAATTCATCAGTTGCACTAGCCACACTTCAAGTGATCAAAGCCAAATGTGACTAGTGGTTACCATGTTGGATAGCACAGATACACATTTCCATAATCATGGAACATTCTAGTGTACAGCACACACTACTGCAAAGATACTGACCCCAGATTTCATTTCTACTTTATTGACTTCTATATGGTCTGAATATTTTCTAAAAGCATTTACTTTTATAATTTTGAATCTAACAAGATTTAGCAAATGATCACCGCCACAAGATGTATAAGTTTTTAAAAAACCAGCCTAACCATTTTGTAACCCATATTACATTATTTAAATTTTACGTGTTATTAAAAGATATAGAAGAATACCTAAAATAAAGAAATATTTGTAGGGATAAGAAAATTTGTTGGTAAAGATCTCTTTTTTCCAAATTAATCTATAAATACAATACTGAACAAAATCCCAGACAGAATATTTAGATCAATTAAAGGCCTAAATATACAAAACATAATGTTGAAAGTTGTAGAAAAAAATATGGCAATAGCTTTATAAATAATTAACTAAAAGGAAGGGCACGGTAGCTCACACCTGTAATCCCAGCACTTTGGGAGGCCAAGGTGGGTGGATCACTTGAGGTCAGGAGTTCAAGACCAGCCTGGCTAACATGGTGAAACCCCATCTGTATTAAAAATACAAAAATTAGCCAGGCACGGTGGCACGTGCCTGTAATCTAGCTACTCAGGAGACTGATCCATGAGAATAGTTTAAACCCAGGAAGCAGAGGTTACGGTGAGCTGAAATCACGCCACTGCACTCCAGCCTGAGTGACAGTGAAACTTTGTCTGAAAAAAAAAAAAATTAACTATAAAAGTGTCAGAGCAGTTTACAATTCATTTTAAAGCAAAACAATTAAATGTCTAACTTTAAACCTAACACATGCAGTCTCACTTGACACTCCAAATAATTTTTTCACTTTCAAAGCTGTAATACACCCATTTGTAGAAGTAATTTTTATTTATAGAAATAATTCAGTTGTAAATTATTGGCACTGAATAATCAGCACTAAAATTTATGGCCAATTGCTTTGAGCATTTTCCTTTTTTTAAATTTTTAGAGACAAGGTCTCACACTACATTGCCCAGGATAGAGTACAGTGGCTATTCACAGGCACAATCATGGTGCACTACAGTTCGAGCCTCCCAAGTAGCTGGCATTACAGGCAAGCACTACCACAGCCAGCTACTTCGGGCATTTTAGGTGTGAACATTAAGTAACATCTTTCATGCATACTTAGATTAATAAAACTTAGACTTAGAATAATAAAACTTAGATTAATAAAAATTAATGAAAAATAAGGTTTTTATGTTTTATTTTATTAAGGTTTAGATCCTGTGAGAAAAACACTTTTCCTCAAGTCTACTAGCCTTCCCGTCATAAAACTGAGTATTTTCCTTTTTTTTTTTTTTTTTTTTTTTTTTTTGTTGAGATGGAGTTCTCACTTCTCTCCACCCAGGCCTGAGAGGCAGTGGTGCAATCCGGTTCATTCCATTGCAACCTCTGCTCCGGGTTCAGAGGCGAGTCTCCCCTGCCTCCCAGCCTCCTGAGTAGGCTGGGACTGCTGACGTGCACCACCATGCCCAGCTAATTTTTTATTTTTAATAGAGACAGGATTTCACCATGTAGCCAGGCTGGTCTCTAACTCCTGACTTCAGGTGATCCGTTCACCTCGGCCTCCCAAAGTGCTGGGATTACAGGTGTGAGCCACTGCACCCAGCCAAAACTGAGTATTTTCATTTTTATTGATGGTTTTCTTTTCTCAATTACCATTTCATTACTTCTCTCATTCCTCTTACTTTCATGATATTTATCTAGTGCCAGGAAAAACCAAGGCAAACCTACCTTACACATTCCTTCCCTGCCTTTTTCATCCCTATTAATACATACCTCCATAATTACAGACCAGGGCTCATCTAGACGTATTCATACGTTCCACATTTCCTATCCCCTCATGTCCACTGTGTCCCTACAGTTTACTAGAAAATATTCTTTTCAATAATGCACTTTCTGCCACAGGTGCTCCCAATAATTTTCAATTCTTTTTTTGGTGGGAGGGACAGGAGTTTGAGGCTGCAGTGAGTAGGCTATGATTGTGCCACTGCACTCCAGTCTGGGAAACAGAAACCTTGTCTCTAAAAAAAAAAGAAAATCAGAATCAGAAAAATATTTTATCAAATGAATTTTGACCATTAGAACTCACTTTCATAGTGTAAGATACTAATCAGTATATATCTCATTCATTTGGTATATATCTTAGTCCCCTTGCACTGCTATAACAAAAATACCAGACCAGGCTATTTATTTATTTATTTATTTATTTTCTTATGTTTTGTTGTTGTTGTTATATTTTTCTTATTTTGTTTGGGGTAATTTGTAAACAATAGAAATTTATTTCTCACATTCATGGAGGCTGGGAAACCCAAGGTTAAGGCACTGGCAAGACTGGTGTCTGGTGAGGCTTTTCTCTGCTTTCAAGATGGCACCTTGTTGCTGCATCCTCCAGAGGGGAGGAACACTGTGTCCTCACATGGCAGAAGGAATGTAAAGGCAGGAGAGCTCTCCCTTCGACCTTGAGTCCTTTCACAAGTGTGCTAATCCCATTCATAAGAGCAGAGCCTTCATAACTTGGTCAACCCCCAAGAGTCACACTTCTTATACTGCGGCACTGGGGATAAGTTTCAACATGAATTTTGGAGAGGATACCATCATTCACACCATAGCAATGTACCACTTATCTAGGTTGGGTGCGGTGGCTCATGCCTGTAATCCCAGCACTTTGAGAGGCCGAGGTGGGCAGATCACCAGAGTCAGGAGTTCGAGAGCAGCCTGCCCAACATGGTAAAACCCTGTCTCTACTAAAAATGCAAAACTCAGCCGGGCATGGTGGCACACACCTATAGTCCCAGCTACTCAGGAAGTTGAGGCACAAGGATCACTTGAACCCAGGAGGCAGAGGTTGTAGTGAGCTGAGATTGCGCCACTGCACTGCAGCTTGGACGATAGAGCAAGACTCCATCTCAAAAATAAAAAATTGAAAAAAAAATATATATATATACACACACACACATAGTACTTATCTAATGGTGGCTCAAAATGTAGGCTAAACACAATTGGTTTATATTATAAGGTAAATTTTTAAATATATTTGGAAGAAACGGCCAGGAGCAACAATAGAGAAGACTCTTTTATTGTTAGGGTCCAAATATTTGTTTTCTATCTTCAGGTACTTATTTGAAAATCAAGGGTAAAGATTAAAACCTTCCAAATATAAAATAAAACTTCAGCTAGCCACTTAGGATCAGCTGCTAGTAAAACATGTAAAACAAAGAGGTTACTCGAGCTCCCAGTAGTGTCATTGATGGCAGCAGCAGGCTGTCTAGAGCAGTTGCTGCAAAGACACTGGCTGCAGTAGGGGAGGTGCAGCCAGTGCTGCATGTTCCACAGAGCCCAAGGAAGTTGGGAACAGGTGGGAGCCACACCCACTTCCAAGTTGGCAGGGCTGGGGCCCCACCCTCCTGAGTGCAGCTGCAGCCACCCAGCCATGGCTGTGGACCCAGGTATCCCCTCGCTCTCTGGGGCCCGGGAAGTCCCCCTTTCCCCTGCAGGCTCAGAAGTGCCTGCTCCCGTGCCTGGCCTCTCCTCAATCCCAGCACCTGCTCCGAGGTGATAATGTTAATGTGGGTAAGTCATTTTCAACTTTCACTATGAATTTGTATTCAAAGTTGGGAAAACAATTATAGACAGATGACAGAATGAAAACGTCAACCTTAAAAACACAGTTAATAGAAGTAAGGAGATAGAAAGATGGAAGAAGTGGCAGAGGAAAGAATAGCGGCACCAGTAATCTCATTCTCCATAATGAGAAGTCAGTGGATTCCATTGAAATTTGGGTTTATTTGTTTTGTTTTGGCTTGGTGTGTGTGTGTATATATACATATAAATATACATGTATTTTTTTTTTTTTTTTTGAGACAGAGTCTTACTCTGTCACCCAGGCTGGAATGCAATGGTGCAATTTCAGCTCACTGCAACCTCTGCCTCCCGGGTTCAAGTAATTCTCCTGCCTCAGCCACCCGAGTAGCTGGGACTATGGGCACATGCCAATACACCTGGCTAACTTTTGCTATTTTTAGTAGACACAGAGTTTCGCCCTGTTGGCAAGGCTTGAACTTCTGACCTCAAGTGATCCACCTGCCTCAGCCTCCAAAAGTGCTGGAATTACGTGTAAGCCACCACGCCCAGCCTGAAATTTGACAGAACAAGAAATTTTAAGAAATGTAAACACAGTATATTATTTAAAAGTACAAGGAACCAAAAGAACTAAAATCATTAACATAACTGTATACAGTAGTATTTTCTGACGGGGAAAGTGTGTTTTAAAGTTTGTATCTTAATGTCTTAGGATAAAACACATCTCCCAGTTTATCCTAGGCCCCCAACACATTTCCTATTATATTACCATAAGTCAAATTTACACATTTATAAATTCTTGCCTTACCCTTTGACATTTGAGTTTATTCAAACATAGGGGTAATTCCCAGGATATAAAAGAGTTTCAAAAAAATTATTGTCCCCCATAATTACTTATATTTCTATATACTATCAATGAACAATAAGAAAAGGAAAGAAAACAATCCCAATTTACAATAGCATCAAAAATAATAAAATTAAATTTAACCAAAGAAGTGTAAGACTTACTCACTGAAAACCTACTAAACACTGCTAAAATTATTTTAAAAAGACCTAAGGCTGGGCGCAGTGGCTTACGCCTATAATCCCAGCACTTTGGGAGGCCAAGGCGGGTGGATCAGAAGGTCAGGAGTTCAAGACAAGCCTGACCAACATGGTGAAACCCCGTCTCTACCAAAAATACAAAAATTAGCCAGGCATGATGGCGCATGCCTGTAATCCCAGCTACTCAGGAGGCTGAGGCAGGAGAATCATTTCAACCCAGGAAATGGAGGTTGTAGTGAGCTGAGATCGTGCCACTACACTCCAGCCTGGGTGAAAGAGCAAGATTCTGTCTCAAAAAAAAAAAAAAAAAGACCTAAATAAATGGAAAGACATTCTGTCTTCATAACTTGGAAGACTTAATAGTGTATTTATCTATATATTCAATGTAATTCCAAGCAAAATTCCAACTGTCTTTTTTACAGAAATGAAAAGCTATCCCCAAAATTCATAAGGAATTATGAGGGATCTTGAATTAAAAAATAATAATAATAATAATAATCTTGAAAAACAAAGTTGGAGGACTACACTTCCTGACTTCAAAATCTACTACAAAGCTACAGTAATCAACACAGGGTTGTACAGGCCAGGCACAGTGGCTAATGCCTATAATCCCAGCACTTTGGGAGGCCAAGGTGGGAAGACAACTTGGGCCTAGGATCAAGCCAGACTTGAGTCTGAGACCAGCCTGGGCAACATAAGCAGACCCCGTTTATATAAAAAAATTTTAAAAATAGCTAGGGATGGTGGTACATGCATATAGTCTCAGTTACTTGGGAGGCTGAAATAGAAGGATCACTTGAACCCAGTAGTTCAAGGTTTCAGTGAGTTATGATTGCACCACTGCACCCCAGCCTGCATGACAGAGCAAGACCCTGTCTCCAAAAAAAAACAAAACACACATAGACAAAAACACCAATGTCATACTGGCATAAGGACAGACATATGTATCAATAGAATAGAATGGAGTTCAGAAATTTGCCCATATATCTATGGTCACCTGATTTTGTCAACAGTATCAAAATCACTCAATGGGGAAAAGAATAGTCTCTCCAATAAATGATATTGAGACAATTGGATTTCCGCATGCAAAAGAATAAAGTTGAACCCTTATTTCATACCTTATACAAAAATTAACTCAAAATTGATCAAATGCTTCAATCTAAGATCTTAAACTACAAAACTCTTAAAAGAAAACACAGGCATAAATCTTTGTGATCCTGGATTTAACAACAGATTCTTACATATGACAGCAAAAGCAAAGCATAAGAAACAAAATAAAAATAAATTGGACATCATCAAAATTTAAAACTTTTGTGCATCAAAGGACACTATCAAAAAATTAAAGTTAATCCCCAGAATGGGAGAAAATGTTTGCAAATCATATGCTAGCTGATAAGGGTCTAATATCCAGAATATAAAAGAACTTTTACAACTTAACAAAAGATGACAACCCAATTAAAAAACGGGCAGAGAGCTTCAACATTTTCCCAAAGATATACAAATGTCCAATAAGCATATGAAAAGATGCTAACATCAAAAGTTTTCATTAGAAAAACGCAAATCAAAATCACAATGAGACATCATTTCACACCCACTCATATGGCTATAATTTTTAAAATAAAAAATAAGCTTTGGCAGTAGAGAAACCGGAACCCTTACACACTGCTGGTAGGAATGCAAAACAGTGCAGCTGCTTTGGAAAACAGTTTGGTGGTTTCTCTAGAAGTTAAACACAGAATTATCATGTGACCCAGCAGTTCCACTACTGTGTGTATACCCAAGAGAAATGAAAACACATTCCAACACAAAAGCTTATACATAAATGTTCATAAGAAGCATTGTTCCTAATAGACAAAAAATGAAAACAACATAAGTGTCTATCAATCAATAAATGGATAAACAAAATGTGGTATATCCACACAACGGAATATTCCACTATTAAAAGGAATGAAGGACTGATACATGCTACAACATGGATGAACTCTGAAAGCATTACATAAGCAAAATAAGCCCAAACACAAAAGGTCATATATATAAACACAAAAGATCATATATTATTATATGGTTTCATTTATATAAAATGCTCAGAATAGACAAATTCATAGAAAAACAAAGTATACTGGTAGTTCCCAGGAGACTGGGCTAGCGGAGGGAATAGTGAATGACTACTTAATGGGTATGGTATTTCATTTTAGGGTGATGAAAATGTTCTGAATTAGATAGTGGTGATGGTTGTACAACCTTGTGAATATACTGGCAGTCACTGAATTGTATACTTTATAATGGTTAAAAGGATCAGTTTTATGTGACATAAATTTTACCTCAATTTTTTAAAAAGTAATTATTCTTGGGTACAGAAATCGGGGTGTGTGAGAAGGGGGGATCTTGCTTTCTCATCATTAATCTTTTTTACTACTTAAATTTTCCAGATAGTAGTCCCCCCATTATCTGAGGTAGATGCATTGTAAGATGCCCCATGGGTATCTGAAACCGTGGATACTACTGAACCATATGTATATACATACATACACACACACATGTGCTATGTTTTTCCTACGCATACATACCTACACATCATACTATGATAAAGTTCCATTTATAAATTAGGCATAATAACAGATTAACAACTAACTAAAACTAGAACAATTATTAAAATACACTGTAATAAAAGTTATGTGGATGTGGTATGTGTCTCTCTCTCAAAATGTCTTATTATACTGTCCTATGGGTAACTGAGACCTCAGAAAGTGAAAACAAGGATGCAAGAGGGGACTTTTGTACCAAATGGCCTCAAATAGGTAAATAAACAAACTGATTTCTCAGCTAAGTTGAAACACTGGAAGTTACTAATAAAGGGGAAACAACAGAGCTTCACCGCCTCTGAATTATATCCTGCATATTCTCTTGTCTTCTCTAATCATCTTTCTTCTCCCATTATAGCTTCTGAGAGGAAACAAGATTGGGCACATTCAGGGTAGAATGTCTCTAGATTATGATACTATTATGGATGTAGTTCACTGACAGTAGTTTAAAATTTGGGGAATTAAATAATTAAGTAAATTATATAAACTTTTTTTTTTTTTTTTTTTTTTTTTTT
>NW_016816204.1:300853-316778 GCF_001698545.2 Rhinopithecus bieti
CTCGCTCTGTCACCCAGGCTGGAGTGCAGTGGCCGGATCTCAGCTCACTGCAAGCTCCGCCTCCCGGGTTTACGCCATTCTCCTGCCTCAGCCTCCCAAGTAGCTGGGACTACAGGCGCCAGCCACCTCGCCCGGCTAGCTTTTTGTATTTTTTAGTAGAGACAGGGTTTCACCGTGTTAGCCAGGATGATCTCGAACTCCTGACCTCGTGATCCGCCCGTCTCAGCGTCCCGAAGTGCTGGGATTACAGGCTTGAGCCACCGCGCCCGGCCTATCCTTCCAAATAATAAGCAAAAAAGTTTTCAGTAAAAATAGCAATGTATATAAGTTTTCCCAAGGAAAATTGTACTCAGTTATTCAATAGTTAATGATAGCACACTTGCTATTACCAGACTTAAATTTCCTGAGTTTTCCTTTAATTGAAGACGTTCAGTGATAAAGTCACTTCTAAAGTTTTCATCCATTTTTCTTCAAATATAAGTTCCACAGAGTGCATACGAAGAGTTTAACACTTACTTATCAAGGAAATCTTTGTCCACTACAGCAGAGATGTCAAGCAGAGGATTTCCCATTCCAAAGAGAATATTTTCTCTAAAAAAACACAAAATACAAGTTAGAAATACTTCTAAAAGTAAGTTGATATGTAAAAGTACACAAAATAAAATAACTATCTTCATTTCAACCTGAAAATAAACCTAACATACCAGTTTATTAAACATTTGATTTGCCTATTATATGTAGGACATTTTAGAGGTAGCATAAAGACATTTAGAAAAAAAGATGATTATCAGAGAAAGATGCAAATCAAAACTACAATGAGACACCATCTCACACCAATCAGAATAACTATATATATATATTTTTTGACACAGAGTTTTGCTCTTGTCGCCCAGGCCAGAGTGCAATGGCATAATCTCAGCTCACTGCAACCTCTGCCTCCCAGGTTCAAGTGATTCTCCTGCCTCAGCCTCCTGAGCAGCTGGGATTAAAGGTGCCTGCCACCATGCCCGGCTAATTTTTGTATTTTTAGTAGAGATGGGGTTTCACCATGTTGGCCAGGCTAGTCTCGAACTCCTGACCTCAGCTGATCCACCTGTCTTAGCCTCCCAAAATGCTGGGATTACAGGTGTGAGCCACCATGCCCAGCCCAGAATAACTATTATTGAAGAGTCAAAAAAAAAAAAAGCCCAGATGTTGTCAAGGTTGCAGAGAAAAGGTAATACTTATAAATTGTTGATGGGAATGCACATTAGCTTAGCCCCTGTGAAAAGAAGTTTAAAGATCTCTCAAAAAACTTAAAATATAATTACCATCCAACCCAGCAATCTCATTATGGGTATATACCCAAAGAAAAATGAATCATTCTAGGCCGGACACAGTGGCTCATGCCTGTAATCCTAGCACTTTGGGAGGCCGAGGTGGGTGGATCATGTGGTCAGGAGACCAAGACCATCCTGGCCAACATGATGAAATCCTGTCTCTACTAAAAATACAAAATTAGCCAGGCATGGTGGCGCACGCCTGTAGTCCCAGCTACTCAGGAGGCTGATGCAGGAGAATCACTTGAACCCGGGAGGCAGAGGCTGCAGTGAGCCAAGATCGTGCCACTGCACTCCAGCCTGGGTGACGGAGTGAGACTGTGTCTTAAAAAAAAAAAAAAAAAGAAGAATCATTCTACCAAAAAGACATATGTTTATTACAGCACTCTTCACAATAGCAAAGACATGGAATCAACCTAGGTGCCCATCAATGGTAGAATGGATAAAGAACATTCAAAACATATACACCATGGAATACTATGCAGCCATAAAAAAGAATGAAATCATGTCCTTTGCAGCAATATGGATGCAGCTGAATTATCCTAAGTGAATTAACATAGAAACAGAAAACCAAATACCACATGTTTTCACTTATAAGTGGGAGCTAAACACTGGGTACACAGGGACACAAAGATGTCAGGACAATAGACACTGGAGATTCCAAAATCAGGGAAGAAGAGAGGAAAGTAAGAGCTGAAAAACTACCTATTGGGTACTATGTTCACTACTTAGATGATGGGGATCATTACAAACCCAAACTTCGGTATCACATGAAACACCCGTGTAACAAACCTGCACATGTACCCCCCAAATGTTATTAGGGAGCCCATGGCACATCCTAGAAGAGTCCAAGCAAGAGCCCTATCTACCCTTGACAAAAAATGACTGTGGTAGGGTCTTCACAAAGGATATCAGAACTGATACAATTCTTTTATTATGTATCCAAAAAATTTAAATATATGCTAACTTTTTATAGAATGATTTGTAACTTTCACAAATTTAACTGCACATCTTTTCATCTAAAAAGTCTAGCTAAAACTTTTATTCATGTCTTATGTTTCCTATATTTCTTATATTCATGTCTTCTCATGCATATACTTGTATGTTAAATATATAAGGATTCATTTCAGATGCCTACAACATGAAATAAAGCAAAACAAAAACAAATCAACAAGAAATGATATAATTTTAAATTACATTTAACAGACTTGGAGGAAGTCTGTTTTCCATAAGAGATCACAGTATGGTTCCAATCCAAATAAAAGAAAGAACTCCACCATAAGTGATGCCTTAAACGGAAGCTCATCTAGCAGTAAGAAATGGGCCAGTGAATACTGTTGGATCAGTCTCAATAGGAGACATTCATCTAGTTTATCCAATAAGATTTGTCTCTGTGTAATTTTTCTATTGGTCTCCAGTTTATTGATGATCCGCCTCCCTTTCAGTTGCCTCCAAACCAGCTACCATTCTCACCATTTGGTGACTATCAGTAATATCAATGGACTAGCACACCAGGATTTTAAGAGAATGAGGCATAGCCTATAATTATAATCTGTAATGATTTTTAGAGGATAAAATTACAGTCTCTTATTAACACCACAGATTGAGCAACTATGGCTGAATATGCAGTAAAGAGACATTTGTCCCTTTTCTATTTAAAGAAAGCTGAGTGGAGGAGGGTAAGAAAATACACTAATTTATTCACACTTAAATTGCATTTGTGATCAAAGCAAGTTTAATAAAAAGAAAGTACTTTAAGTGCTTAGAAGGTGAAGGATCAATAGACAAATACAGTAAAACCTAACCATGATTTCACTGGGACTACTCTGCCTGATTTGTATATTCTTATCCAAACAATAAAAACTCCTAGAACTTGTTATTTAAGAAAAAAAAAAAAAAAAAAGGATGGGTACTGTTATTGGGCTACTTGGTTTTTTATTTTATTCGCCCTTTTATCACCCTTTG
Source organism: Rhinopithecus bieti (assembly GCF_001698545.2). NCBI lineage: Eukaryota > Metazoa > Chordata > Mammalia > Primates > Cercopithecidae > Rhinopithecus > Rhinopithecus bieti. Next base: position 304,138 of record NW_016816204.1, read on the forward strand.
CAAGCATCCAGTTCAATGTATAGAGTCATGTAACCACAAAACTATGGAACATTTCCATCATAGCAACAACAAAAAAGCATCCTTCTACCCCCACATCAATCCCTCTACCCTCAATTTGTTCCCTCTCAGTTTTAAGGAATATAATTGCTATACCTCTTTTTAAGAAGTCAAACCTTTGAACATCTACCGCATTACCAAAATAGTTTATTATTCTCCATTTAAAAACTCAGTAAAGATAGTCTTACAGAGAGCCCAATAATTGATTCTAAGAATGAATTACAATTCAAGAGTCAAATAATTCACGTCTGAGTCTCAGTTCTTGAGGTAGCTTGTAGAAAGACTTAAGCAAGCCATCTACCATCTCTGGGCCTAAATGTTAATAATGTTTGACTTGTTCCCAAATAATATTACAATTCAGTTAAGGTCATTTGAAGTCATTCTTATAATAAACTGGAATTGTGTGTCATCTTTTCCTTGCTATCCCCCTTCTTTTACCCCAAATTTCCTCACTCAAGAGAGGAATTTTGGTGGAATTGATCCCTCAGGCAAACCAAAACCTAAGTCAATCAGTCCAATATATTTCTCTAGCCTTAGTGATCAGTTCAGAGACTGGCATGTAACCTAAGCCAGGAAAATCAGAATGAACTCAAGATTTTTTTCTATGATGCTCGGATACAGAACATATTTTTCCCTAATAGATATAAATGAAGAAGGTGCTAGAAGCCTTAAAAACCTAATGACCTCAAGGTGGCTGCCTTGGGATAAATTTGACACCACAGAAAGCAGAGCGCGAAAACTAAAAGAAACCAGGTCATTAATGAAGTTGTTGGACCACCTAATTAAGCTTTACCTGAAACCTATACTCCATCTGAACTTTTCTGTTTTTTGTTTTGCTTTGGTTTTTTAAGTACAGGGGTACAAGTGCAGGTCTGATACGTAGGCAAACTTGTGTTATGGGGAGGAGGCAAGTAGATGGTTTGAGTCCAGGAGTTCAAGGCCAGCCAGGACAACATGCCAAAACCCCACCTTTACAAAAAATTGGCTGGGCACAGTGGCTCACACATGTAATCTCAGGACTTTGGGAGGCTGAGGCGGGCGCATTGTCTGTGCACAGGAGTTCGAGACCAGCCTGGGCAACATGGCAAGACTCCATCTCTACAAAACTACAAAAATTAGCCGGGGATGATGGCATGTGCCTATAGCCCCAGCTACTAGGGAGGCTGAGGTGGAAGAATCCTTGAGCCCAGGAGGTTGAGGCTACAGTGAGCCATGAGTGTGCTACTACCTCAAAAAAAAAAAGAAAGAAAAAGAAAAATATAAAAAATCGAGCCAGGCATGGTGGTGCACACCCATAACCCCAGCTACCACGGAGGCTGAGATGAGAGGATCGCTTAAGCCTGGAAGGTCGAGGTTGTAGTAAGCTATGATTACACCACTGCACTCCAGCCTTGGGTGACAGAGTAAGACCCTGTCTTAAAAATAAATTAACTAAATAAAGTAGCACATAAAAGATAACTTCAACTAGTAAGTTAAGTAAAAAAGATATAACTATTTTCAAAAGCCAATAAAACTTTGCTCATATCACGTTTCTCTCTCCTTCACTGCACATAACTGAGATTATAATGGCTAGTTTCTTACATACAAATACATACAAACTAGTGTCCAGGCCAGTAAATACTATGCGCTTCTTAAATGATGAACATACTATATGAATAAGCATTTATTTTTATCTTGTTCTACTAGAATGTGAACAAGATGACGTTTAGTCTATAGCCAAAAACTATGACTAACCCATACTGGGATTACTTTTTGTTCCAAATGTTAGCAGTATCTTTTTTTTGGAATGGATGCTAGGATGACAGATACTGAACAATCTTTTTTTTTTTTTTCTGGGGAGGAGTCAGTAATTTTATAAATGTCTCATAATTTAGGCTTGCAGCGAACACAAACCTACACTATAATTATTATTTTGTTGGACAGTCAACAAATTTTATACTGACATATATATTAGAGTAAGAGTTCCTGAGAAAATTTTTTCTTGGCTATTGATATATTAATGTTTGAATGTTGATTAGCCCTTTCACTAACAGAAACGTTTAGTTTAGTTATGGTGCCAAAATAAACACTAACAATGACTGCCTTTAACTGTTTACACCAGTCATCTTCTCTTTCAATCCAGAAACCTCAGCTTTATATGTGACTCTTCTCTCTACATCAACTAGCCCCGTCTTATTAGTAAGGACATCATCTTGGTTTTATCAAACACTTCTTGTACCTGGATCTCCCACAATATACCCACTAGCACCAGGCCCTCTACAGACATTGCCTGAATTTCTACATTGTCAGCAATTTTTTAGCCACAATAAATCCTGCACATTATCACCAAAATCATATTATTTTAAACAATTCTAACCATAATATTTTTCCACTTAAAATCTACCTAGCTTCTGATTAATAGGATAAAATCCAAAAGTATAACATAAAAGACATTGAATCTAGCTCAAACTTACCATATTTCATCATATCTAAGATGCCATTTATTCATAAAATAATCCCAATTTCCGATGGTGATGCAAAACACAATCAGCTGTAAGATGTATGCCAATTTCAGAGTTGTTAAAATGGGAAGAAATGTACACATTAAGATCACAATTCAGTAATTCTTTAGCCTTACCTCTCACCATTCTAATATATACAACCTATTTTAATCATAATGCCTTACTATTATTTGAATAAGACTGCCTGTAAAGTCCTTCTCCTACTTCCTTTGCCTGGAAAACTCCCATTCATCTTTTTAAAATTCCCTATATGCTACCGGTCTTGGGAAATTTTTCCTGATCGACTCCTACCCGAGGGCTTCCACATAAGATATACAAGCTGCCCCCAACATCACTCAAGAGTGCTGTTAACAATGTAGAAAATGGCTCCTGGTACTGTGTATCAAGGCACTGCATCCCTCCCTCCCAAAGATTTATTCATTCCCTCCTGCTCAGTTCTAAAAGTCCTTTGATGAACTTTTTAGTTGATTTTAGGGGTTGCTTTGAACTTTATCTTAATCAACTGATCTTAATCACCTACACAACAAAGGGTAAAGATTTTTTTGAAATCTTACTTACATTTGTATACCCAATGGCTAGCATATGATAATTCCATGGGTTTTGAGTGATTCTGTGATTATAGGTTCTGATCTTTAGTTTCTTTCTCTTTTTGAGACAGGCTCCTGTTCTGTTGCCCAGGCTGGAGGGCAGTGGTACAATCACGGCTCACTGCAGGCTCAACCTCCCAAGCTCCCCCACCTCAGCCTCTCAAGAAGTTGCGACTATAGCCACCATGCCCAGTTAATTTTTTTGTTTTCAGTACAGACTGGGTCTCCCTCTGTTGCCCAGGCTCGTCTCAAACTCTTGGGCTTAAGCTATACTTCTGCCTCAGCCTCCCTAGGTTCTAGGATCACAGGTATGCAACCCAAGATACACCTTTATAAAGACATAGAAGTTTTGAAAATAAAAAGTTAGCAAAAAGACACACCATGAAAACACTAATCATAAATTACAGTGGCTATATTAATATCGGACAAGGTAAGCTTTAAAATACGGAGTATCACCAGATACAAAGGGATTTCATGAAAATAGGTCAACTCATCAAGAAAACATAATAATACTAAAGATAACAATACAAAGTATGTACACACCAAATAAAATGGCTTCAAAATACTTTTTAACATACTTAGAAACAAAAGAAATAGGCAAATGCATAATCTTAGTTCAGCACCCTTCTTTCAGTAATTAGTAAAACAGGTAGACACACCAAAAATTAAAGAATCACACTACACATTATTTATCCTAGAGGAAGAAAAACTTAAGTGCATAGAGAAATCTGTACACAAATGTTTCTAACAGATTTGTTTGTAAAGGGAAAACACTAGGCCACCCATGGTGGCTCACACCTGTAATCCCAGCACTTTGGGAGGCTGAGGTGGAAGGATCACTTGAGACCAGAAGTTCAAGACCAGCCTGGGCAACATAGTAAGACCTCATCTCTACAAAAAATAAAAATAATTAGCTGGGTGCAGTTGTGCATGTCTCTAGTCCTAGCTCCTCAGGAGGCTGAGATGGGAGAATTATTTAAGCCCAAGAGGACTGTAGTGTTCAATAATCATGCCAACACACTCTGGCCTGAGTGACAGAGAGAGCAAGACCATATCTCTTTAAAAAAAAAAAAAAAAAATGGCCGGGCACAGTGGCTCACACCTTAATCCTAGCACTTTGGGAGGCCGAGGAGGGCAGATCATGAGGTCAGGAGTTCGAGACTAGCCTGACCTAGTGAAACTCTGCCTCTACTAAAAATAGAAAAATTACCCAGGCATGGTAGTGTGCACCTGTAATCCCAGCTACTTGGGAGGCTGAGGCAGGAGAATCACTTGAACCCAGGAGGCGGAGGTTGTGGTGAGCCAAGATCGCGCCACTGCACTCCAGCCTGGGCAACAGAGCAAGACTCCATCACAAAAACAGAAAAAGAAAAAAAAAATGGTAAAAATCTGGAAACGTAATAAATGCCCTTCAACAGGTAAATAGGTAAACAAACTATGGTACACCCATAAAAGAGAAGCAATAAAAAGGAATGAACTATGACACACACAACAGCTTAAACGGATCTCAAAGGCATTGTGCTAAGTGAGAAAAAAGCTGTATCTACGGGTTACATACTATATGATTCCATTTACATAACACTCTCGAAGTTACAAAATTACAGTGATGGAAAACAGATCAGTAGTTGCCTGGGGTTAGGGTTCAGAGAAAAGCATAACCATAAAGAAATGATATGAAGAAATTTCTTTGTGGTAACAGAACAGTTTAATACCCTGAATGTGGTAATAGCTACATGAATCCGGACATGATAAAATGTTATAGAACTATACACCACCACCTCCTCAGTTAAAAACAATATATACAAACTGGTGAAATTCTAATAAAGTCTATAGTCAACTTCCAACTATTGTATAACACCGAAATCAGCTTCCTGGTTTTGGTAACACACTACAGTTAATGAAAGATACATCATTGGGGGAAGTTGAGTGAACAGGGCACAGGAACTTTCTCTACAATTTTTGCGATTTCTGTGAGTTGTATTTCAAAAGAAAAGGGAGGAAAAGGATATAAAACAGATATATTAAAAATGTTTAGGCCAGGTGTGGTGGCTCACACCTGTAATCTCAGCACTTTGGGAGGCCGAGGCAGGAGAATCACTTGAGCCTAGGAGTTCGAGACCAGTCTGGGCAAGATACTGTCTTTGTATTTTACATAGTGAGACCCTGTCTTTATATTTTAAAATAATTTTTTTAATGCTTAAAAAACAAATTAGGGTGACATCATTGGGAATGGCAGAGTAAGGACCTCCAAAAATCCTCTCTTCCATAAAAGCAACAAGAACACTGGAAAAAAAAAAATGTCAAAACTTGGGCCGGGCATGGTGGCTCACACCTATAATCCCAGCACTTTGGGAGGCCGAGGCGGGCAGATCACAAGGTCAGGAGTTCAAGACCAGCCTGGCCAACATGGTGAAACCCCATCACTACTAAAAATACAAAAATTAGCTGGGCGTGGTGGCAGGCGCCTGTAATTCCAGCTACTCTGGAGGCTGAAGCAGGGAAATCGTTTGAACCTGGGAGGCAGAGGTTGCAGTGAGCCAAAATTACACCATTGCACTTCAGCCTGGGCAACAATGCAAGACTACATCTCAAAAAAAAAGTCAAAAATAGACTTTTCAGAACTCTGAATACTAACCAAAAGTCTGCAACAATCCAAGGAGCATTTATTCAAAAAAGATGGCTGAATCTCAGAAAGAATAGCAAGCTTTGTGGCATTTTAACATGCCCTATTCCCATGCCCCTCCTCCCAGCTCCAGGCTAGCCCTGAAAAGCAGCAATCCACAAACCATGGAATCCTGGAGCCTAGCAGCCAGTGGAGGTGACAGAACAGGGCTAGAGCTCCTTCAAAGTCCCATTTTCAGAGCAAGTTATTATTTGAGCTGACTAGCAATTCCCTGAAAAACCCCACTCCCAAGACTTCCCAATATTTAACCTGATTCAGAGCTTGCCCATTGCTAACAGCCTTTTCCCCCAAGGTATTTATTTGTCAAAAACAATCAGCTACAATTGCTTAACATTTCAGCAACCTGAAGCAGCTGGGACAAACAAGCTAACCAAAAAACACAAAGGGAAAAGGAGAATGAGATGTCCATAGGGAGTCTTGAAAAGTTCTGAAATTCCTACGACTCTGGAAGGCCACAAGAGTGTGCCCAGGTCTATGGGCATGCTCAAGAAAGACCTGAGAAGGCCCTAAGCAATCACCACTTACTGAGCATGAAGCTCAGCAAAAACAGGAAGTCAAGGCTATGGATGAACCGGAAGCCTAGTTGAGTGATGAAAATGCGCTCCAACAAGCACACAGAGCCTCTCAGCAAAGACCGGAACAGTAACAAGTATTGACAAGAATGTGGAGAAACTGGCATCTTCATACATTGCTGTTGCAAATTATAAAGTGATTCAGCCACTTTGGAAAATAGTTTGGCAGTTCCTCAAAAAGTAAACATAAAATTACCACATGCCCCAGCAATTCTACCCTTAGGGGAAATAGAAACACAGAACAACACAAAAACTTGTACATGAATGTTTATAGCACCATTATTCATAATAGCCCAAAAGTGAAAATAACCCATATATCTCTCAAGTGATAAATTGTGGCATATCTATACAATGAAATATTATTTCAATCGTAAGAAAGAATGAAATACTGATACATGCTGCAACATGGATGAACTTTGAAAACATACTTGGTTAAAAAAAAAAAGCCAGCTACAATAAAGGCCAAATATTATATGATTCCACTTAGGAAATGTTCAGAATAGGCAAATTTGTAGGGACAAGGTAGATTAGTAGTTGCCAGGGGTTAGAGGGTAGGGAGGGATGAAGAGTAACTGCTAACAGGTATGGATTTTCATTTTGGGGGACAAAAATGTTCCGGAATTAAATAGTGCCGATGGCCATACAACCTTGTGAATATACCAAAAACTACTGAGCTGTGCAATTTTAAGTGGTGCATTTTACAGTAACTAAATTATATCTCAGTTAAATAGTAACAAACCCATAAAACTATCTGACCTAATTGATAAATTATATAGAGTACTAAATTCAGTAACTGCAGTATACACTGTATTTAATAAAAGATACATAAAATATCTACACTGAAAACCTCAAAATATTGCAGAGCAGAATTAAAGACACATGTTACACTCACCAAATCAGACCACAGGGTAGGCCGTAAAACTAATCTCTGTAGCTATTGAAGAATTAAAATCATAAACAACTTATCATTTACAGATATATGGTACAAATATGTACACAATATGTCAACAACACATCCCCTGAACACCATGTAAAATTGAAAATAGCTAGAATATCCCAAATATTAAGAAATTAAACAATAAACTTCTAAATGACCTGTGGTCCAGAAAAATCACAATGGAAATAGAAATTTGAATTGCACACATCGAAACTGTATGCTGCAGCTAAAGGAGTACTTAGAAGAAAATGTTAATTATGTAAGAAATGTACATTAGAATGACTACTGGGGGTTAGCAAAGAAAAAACAATAATAATAAAAGAAATGTGGCTGGGCGTGGTGGCACTTTGGGAGGCCGAGGTGGGTGGATCATGAGGTCAGGAGTTAGAGACCAGCCTGACCGACATGGTGAAACCCTGTCTCTACTAAAAATACAAAAATTAGCCTGGCGTGGTGGCAGGCGCCTATAGTCCCAGCTACTCAGGAGGCTGAGGCAGAAGAATCGCTTGAACTGGGGAGGCGGAGGTTGCAGTAAACTATGATCGTACCACTGCACTCCAGCCTGGTCGACAGAGCGAGACTCTGAATGAATGTATGAATGAATAAATGAAATGAAATGCACATTAGAAAACAAGGAAGGTTTAAAAACAATAAACTTCTAACTCAAAAAAGGTAGAAAAAGGAGAGCAAATCAAAGCCAAAAGAGTAGAGCAAGGTGGCTGGGCGCAGTGACTCACGCCCGTAATCCCAACACTTTAGGAGGCTGAGGCGGGCAGATAATGAGGTCAGGAGATCGAGATCATCCTGGCTAACATGGTGAAACCCCGTCTTTACTAAAAACACACACAAAAAATTAGCCGGGTGTGGTGGTGGGCACCTGTAGTCCCAACTACTCGGGAGGCTGAGGCAGGAGAATGCTGTGAACCCGGGAGACAGAGCTTGCAGTGAGCCAAGATCGCACCACTGCACTCCAGCCTGGGCAACAGAGCAAGACTCCATCTCAAGGGAAAAAAAAAAAAGTACAGCAAGGAAATTAAAAGAGCAGAAATACATTAAAATAAAAAATACATAACCAAAATAGAAATTCAACAAAACAAAATCTGGGTTTTTGAAAGATTAATTGCTAAACTCCTAGCAAAGCTGATCCAAAAATTCAAAAGAAGTACCAACATCAAGAATGCAAATGGAGAAATACAGCAGTTCATACAGGCAATAGCAGAATATTAGGAAATTTTATGAACTTTATAACAACAATTGAGAATAAATTCATTTAAAAATGCAACTTCTCAAAACTGACACAGGAAAAAGTGAAGAACCTGAATGCTTATATATCAGCTAAAGTAATTAAACCTGTAAAAGTAATTAAACTAATTTAAAACCTTCTGCTTTTTTCCGCAGGCCCACACGGCTTCACTGAAGAATTCTATCAAAATTTAAAGTAACAATACCAATCTTATAAAGCTACAGTAATTAAGACAGTGTGGCATTGGCATAAGAAGATACAAATATATCAACAGAATAAAACAAATCCAAGAAAAGACCTATAGCTATCTAATCAATTAATTGAGAATCCTTTTGAGAAACCTTTAGATGATAGCAAAAGATTAGTAAGACAGATCATAGGCCTAAATACAAAAGACAAAAATATAAAGCTTCTAGAAAAAAACCATGAGAGAATAGTTTCACAAGCTTAGCAGAGGGTAAGGAAAGACTTCTTAGAACAGAAAAGGTAATACCATAAAATAAAATAAATCAACAAATTCAACTTGCTCAAAATTTAAAAGTTCTGCTCTCAAAAGACATTAAGAAAATGCAACAACATAGCTCAGACTAGGAGAAAATATTTAGAGAGAGAGAGAAAGTGTGTGTGTGTGTGTGTGTGTGTCTGTGTGTGTAAAATCTGAGAAACCTGGCAAATAACTTGCATTCAGATATAAAAAGAACTCCTACAAATCAGCAACAAAAAGACAACCCAATAAAATAGGGTTGTAAATAAAAGTTTAATAAAAACTTGTACATAAATGTTTATAGCACCATTATTCATAATAGCCCAAAAGTGAAAATAATCCAAATATCTATCAAGTGATAAATGGATAAATTGTGGCATATCTATACAATGAAATATTATTCAGTGATAATATTTCAGAAATGAACTGACACTTCAAAATAAAAGATAAGCAAATGGCCAATAATCACATAACTATTAGCCATCAAGGAAATATAAACTAAAACCATGATGAAATACAAGCACACACTCATGAGAAGGCCTACATTTTAAAATGCCAAACATTGTGAAGAATGTGGAAAACTGAACTCTCATAAAACAACTGGTGGGAATGTAAAATGTGTTAAATTTTCCATTTTGGAAAAGTTTAGTGGTTTCTAAAGTTAAACATAAATCTACCCTAGTACACAGCAATTTCACTCCTAGATATTTACCCAAGTCCACATAAAGATATATACAAAAATGTTCATAGCAACTTTATTCATAGTAACCAAAAACTGGAAATAACCCAAAGCCTATCAATAGGAAACTTGTTGCTACACACATATAATGGACTATTACTTGGCAATAAAAGGGAAAAACTACTGATACACACATCAAAATGGGTAAATCTCAAAAATATTATATTGAACAAAAGTAATCAGACACAAAATACTCCTTGCTATATGATTCCATTTATGTGAAGTTCTAGAATAGGCAAAACTAGTATCTATAGTAAAAGAAGTACAAAAGTGGTTGCCTGGGTGAGAAGGCGGACAGAATTAATTAAAAAGAGGCTGGGTCGGGCACAGTGGCTCACACCTGTAATCTCAGCACTTTGGGAGGCCGAGGTGGGTGGATCACTTGAGCTTAGGAGTTCAAGACCAGCCTGGGCAACACAGTAAGACCCCCCCCACCCCACCCCACTCCCCGGCATTGTTACAAAAAAATACAAAAAAAAAAAAAAAAAAGCCAGGCATGGTGGTGCACATCTGTAGTCCCAGCTACTTCGGGAACTGAGGCAAGTAGATGGCTTGGGCTGGGGAGGTCAAGGTTGCAGTGAGACATGTTTGCACCACTGCACTCAAGCCTGGGTGACAAAGTAAGACCCTGGGGAAAGAAAAGGAGAAGGGAAAGGGGAAAGGGGAAAGGGGAAGGGAAGGAAGGGAAGGTTGATTTGACTTTATGTAAATTATACTGAGACAGCCAGGCACAGTGGCTCATGCCTGTAATCCCAGTACTTCGGGAGGCTGAGGTAGGCGGATCACTTGAGGTCAGGAATTCCAGAGCAGCCTGGCCAACATGGTGAAACTCCGTCTCTACCAAAAAATACAAAAATTAGCCTGGCACGGTGGCATGCACCTATAGTCCCAGCTACTCAGGTAGCTGAGGCAGGAGTATCCCTTGACCCCGAGAGAGGTAGGTTGCAGTAAGCCGAGATCAGGCAGCTGCACTCCAGTCTGGGCAACAGAGAGAGACTCTGTTTATTAAATAAAAATAAAAATAAAAAAAATTATATTGTTGGCATTTTTTTTTTAAGTGAACAGACTAGGGAAATGTGTCTCTTGGTTATGTAAAGCCAATCCTTCCATATGTATTCTAGATTCTATCCTTCTTTCCTACTCAACATTGATTTCTTCCTTCTGTCAAGCATCATCTATTTTTTCTGCTTTCTATTGGACCACTCTTTTCAGCACATAAATGTGAAAATCTCAAACCCTCCCCACAGAAAACCTCAGCCTAGCATATACTTCCAACTACCATTATTTCCCTGCTCTCCTTTACAGCAAAACACTACCAGTGCTCTATCAAATAGTAAGTTCCTCTAAACTGGGTAAAATTACTCATTTTAAATTCAATTGCAGAAAAGCACATGTGTGACATGACTAACACTTACATAACAATTTTCAACTTAAAATGCATTTTTTGATATGTCACTTCTTTAATATCTTCAAAACACCTATGTAGGATAGGTATTGCTATTATCTCTTTTTAACAGATGAGGAAACAAGAGGTTCCTCAAGGTTATGTAATCGCCCAAAAGTAAGATAAATAATCCCTAATTTCAAATCATGTGCATTACTGTTCAATATATATTTGTATATTCAGAACTCTCCATACAATAAAAATGTCTGACCAATGAAAAACATCCAAATGTACCCAAAATAGGCCAAAATTCCATTATCTTATGGTCCTAGTTCAAATAGCATTTCAACAAACAAAACTTAGTACAACAAAATGATTATAATGCATATGTAGGTGACCAGATAATTTATTATCCAAATGGGACACTTTTGAGAGTAAATGAGACACATTTATGTGTCTATTAATAATTATGTTGGGATAGCCGGGGACAATGGCTCATGCCTATAATCTCAGCACTTTAGGTGGCTGAGGTGGGAGGATCACTTGACCAAGAGTTTGAGGCCAGGAGGTTCAAGACCAGACTGGGCAACATGGTAAGATCCCATCTTTACCCACATCCCCCACCCCCACATACACACACAAAATATAGCCAGACATGGTGGTGTGTGTTTATAGTCCCAGCCTCTCTGGAGGGCTGATGTGGGAGGATCACTTGAGCCCAGGAGTTCAAGGTTACAGTGAGCCATGATTGCACTATTGCACTCTAGCTGGGCAGCAGAGCAAGCCCCTGTGTCTACAAAAGAAAAAATAAATAAATAATAACGTCAGGATAACAGGCATGATCCAGAATTGTCCTGGGCAAACTGGAACATATGGTCATCCTATTCATAACCTAGCTTTGGTATTTAAAAAATAAAAATCAGCCGGGCGCGGTGGCTCAAGCCTGTAATCCCAGCACTTTGGGAGGCCGAGACGGGCGGATCACGAGGTCAGGAGATCGAGACCATCCTGGCTAACATGGTGAAACCCCGTCTCTACTAAAAAATACAAAAAAATTAGCCGGGCGAGGTGGTGGGCGCCTGTAGTCCCAGCTACTCGGGAGGCTGAGGCAGGAGAATGGCGTGAACCCGGGAGGCGGAGCTTGCAGTGAGCTGAGATCCAGCCACAGCACTCCAGCCTGGGCGGCAGAGCGAGACTCCGTCTCAAAAAAAATAAATAAATAAAATAAAAAATAAAAAATAAAAATAAAAATCTCCGCTGGGCACAGTGGCTCAGACCTGTAGTCCCAGCATTTTTGGAGGCCGAGGTGGGTGGATCACCTGAGGTCAGGAGTTCAAGACCAGCCTGGCCAATATGGTGAAACCCCATCTCTACTAAAAATACAAAAATTAGCTGGGCGTGGTGGTGGGCACCTGTAATCCCAGCTACTCGGGAGACTGAGGTAGGGAGAATTG
>NW_016816204.1:316917-320604 GCF_001698545.2 Rhinopithecus bieti
GTGAACCCGGGAGGCGGAGCTTGCAGTGAGCTGAGATCCAGCCACAGCACTCCAGCCTGGGCGGCAGAGCGAGACTCCGTCTCAAAAAAAATAAATAAATAAAATAAAAAATAAAAAATAAAATAAAATCTCCGCTGGGCACAGTGGCTCAGACCTGTAGTCCCAGCATTTTGGAGGCCGAGGTGGGTGGATCACCTGAGGTCAGGAGTTCAAGACCAGCCTGGCCAATATGGTTAAACCCCATCTCTACTAAAATACAAAATTAGCTGGGCGTGGTGGTGGGCACCTGTAATCCCAGCTACTCGGGAGACTGAGGTAGGGAGAATTGCTTGAACCTGGGTGGTGGAGGTTGCAGTGAGCTGAGATGGTGCCATTGTACTCCAGCCTGGTCAGCAAGAGCAAAACTCCGTCTCAAAAAAAAAAAGATAGTATATTTCATTACAGGATCAAGGGATCTTCCTGAGTCAGCTTCTCCAGTAGCTGGGACTACAGGCACATACCACACACCCTGCAAATTTTCCTATTTTTTGTAGAGACAGGGTTTTACCATATTGCCCAGGCTGGCCTTGAACTCCTGGCCTCAAAGCGATCCTCCCACCTCAGCCTCCTGGAGTGCTGAGATTACAGGCATGTGCCACCATGCCCATCAACAGTATTTTTTAAATAACAATTTAAAACCAAGGATGTGGATGGGCACCGTGGCTCATGCCTGTAATCCCAGCATTTTGGGAGGCCCAGCACTTTGAGAGGTCAAAACAAGTGGATCACTTGAGCTCAGGAGTTCAAAACCAGCCTGGGCAATATGGTTAAACCCCGTCTCTACAAAAAATACAAACATGGGACTACAGGACTACATGTGGGACTGTAGGGACTACAAGTGGGAATACTCCCAGCTGCTCAGGAGGCTTGAGGTGGGAGGATCACTTAAGCCCGGAGGTTGAGGTTGCAGTGAACTGTGTTCATACTACCACACTCCAGCAAGGGCAACAGGGCAAGACCCTATCTCAAAAAATAAAAAAATAAAATAAAGCCAAGGAGGTATGAAGAAGTAGGGAGACGTGACTGTTAACCAATATTGCAGGAAAGGGTTAACATTCAAACAGTCGAGAAAATCACTTTGGTTCAAGTTTTATCTTTGACAATTCTGCTTAATGTAGCAATATTGTGGCTGCAAAGATTTGGAGTTAGAAAACCTTATATGCTTTTTTCAAACAAAGATGACCTATTTATAAATAGGACCATTAACAGCTGACAACGTTGCACATAAAAGAAAGATTCCTGGCTGGGCACGGTGGCTCACGTCTGTGATCCCAGCACTTTGGGTGGCTGAGGCAGGAGTTTGAGACCAGCCTGACCAATATGATGAAACCCTATCTCTGCTAAAAATATAAAAATTAGCCGGGCGTGGTGGCATGCGCCTGTAATTCCAGCTACTCAGGAGGCTGAGACAAGAGAATTGCTTGAACCCGGGAGGCGGAGGTTGCAGTGAGCAGAGATCGTGCCATTGCACTCCAGCCTGGGCAATAAGAGTATAACTGTGTCTCAAAAATAAATAAATAAATAAATAATAAAGATTCCTGTTTTAGTTCTTCAAAATATTCCATAAATGAAACAATTTCATTTTATTTTAAAAGCTCACTTACCTCTCTAAAAAAAATCCCACAGCATAAAAAAAAAATTGTGCAGTAATGTGAATTTACAATTCTTATTTTAAAACACAGGTAAAAATGAGTTTGAAAACTCTGTTTTAAGGCTCTAAAGAAACCAACTCAACAAAGACAGTTTCAATCTTAGCCAGATTTTAGTCTCCATATGAATGTTCTGAGTGGCTTGGCAGATTCTATTGGACATACCTCAAAAAGTTTTGTGTTAGAAGGAAAATACCCCACGACCCCACCCACTGCCCACATAAATTTTCCAATGTAGGCTTTAACCCACAAAAGTGGGTTCCAGAATCATCATGTAAGGCACAGTAATGTCCAGAGTCCCAGAATAGTTGAAGACCAAAACTGACCCATCTGCACAGACCAAAGAACAGGACTCCTTAGCTCTACAGCAAATACTCCCCAACTCCATTTCCTAGTCTTCCCTGGCACAAACCCAAGCTGTAAGCAATGGCCAAAACCAGACTAGACACTGATGTTAGGAAAACAAGGCAATATTCAGAGGGGAATTTTGAAATAGTGTTGCTCAGTGAAAAATACATAAAGTAGGAGTCAGAAGATCTAAATTCTATCTTAGGCTCTACCACTAGGTCTACGTAGGACATTTCACTTCACTTTGGACACAAGGTCCAGTATAGAAAAGGAAAAAAAGTAAAATGCTAAGATCCTCTTTGAATCCTGACATTCTACATCTTCTTCTGTCTCCTGAATTTAACTCAGGCACCAACTTCACTATTGGGCCATTTAAAATGACAAAAGCATCAATTTATCAAATCTGTTCTATCATTTCCCAAATGAAGACCAGTAGGAATCTGATATATATAACAAAAGATATAAGTTGTTCTCCAAGGACACCTGGCTTCAGAGCCTGTACATTTAGACTCTTAATCAGTAATTAAGTAGTAGAATAGAATACAAATGATGAAATACTATCTCCAGCCAAATTCAAAGATCTTAAGTTAAAAAAAAAAAAAAGTTTTCATTTAAAATCATTATTTAGGAATTCCTAAAGAGACCCAAAAAAACAAAAATCATTATTTAGGAATTCCTCAGAGTTGAATGCTACACTAGAAAGGGAACTGAACAAGGTATCCAGAGATCTCATATCTAGTTCAAGATATGTAACTGTATGAACTTAAACACATCACACTATCTCTGGGCTTTAATTCAACTGTAAAATGATAAAATTAGGTAAGTTTGTTTCCTGTCTAAAAATTTAAGATTTAAACATTTTTTCTCACATGACACCATTCTCTAGAGGGCTCAAAGTGCTTTTATTCTATTTTTTAAATGCTTTAAAATTTAAAAGCACTTTTACACTTATCCAGCAACACTGGTAGGATGCATATTAGTATCTCTACTGAGTTACTTCATCAAACAAATGTACAGAATAGAAAAGAGAAATGGGGCTGGGCACGGTAGCTCACACCTGTAATCCCAGCACTTTGGAAGGCCGGGGTAGGTGGATCACGAGGTCAGGAATTCAAGACCAGCATGGCCAGCCAGGCACAGTGGCTCATGCCTGTAATCCCAGTACTTTGGGAGGTCAAGGCGGGCAGATCATGAGGTCAGGAGATCGAGACCATCCTGGCTAACAGGTGAAACCCCGTCTCTACTAAAAATACAAAAAGTTAGCCTGGCATGGTGGTGGGCGCCTGTAGTCCCAGTTACTAGGGAGGCTGAGGCAGGAGAATCGTGTGAACCTGGCAGGCGGAGCTTCAAGTAAGCCGAGATCCCATCACTGCACTCCAGCCTGGGCGACAGAGCGAGACTCCGTCTCAAAACAAAAAAAAGACTAGCCTGGCCAACATGATAAAACCCGTCTCTACTAAAAATACAAAAATTAGCTGGGCATGGCGGTGGGCATCAGCTACTCGGGAGGCTGAGGCAGGTGAATCACTTCAATCTGGGAGGTGGAGGTTGCAGTGAGCCGAGATCCCGCCACTGCACTCCACCCTGGGCGACAGAGCAAGACTCCGTCCCAAAAAATGAGAAAGAGAGAAAGAGAGAGAGAGGGGGAGAG
>NW_016816204.1:323673-325870 GCF_001698545.2 Rhinopithecus bieti
GAGAGAGAGAGAAAGGAGAAATGGAAGATCAGTAACTCAAAAAAGGCTCTCAATTGGGCCCAAGATATTCTAGCCATTGGTCCTCATTGATTTTCAATCCTATATTCTTTCATAGCCATTGCTATGAAAAGAGTCACATAATACTACATTTAGCAACAATTAAGGGTGGTGTGAAAACAAGAACATTGGACACAAAGTCAGAGTTGGATATCTTGTAATCATTCAGTTTATCAGTAAAAGGGAGTCAATAATACCTACCTTTTAGGCTACTGTTAGACTGAGCACAAAATGGGAATGTTAACAGAAAGGGGTCCCGATCTAGACCCCAAGAGGGTTCTTAGACATCATGCAAGAAAGAATTCAGGGCAAGTCCATAGAGTGAAAGCAAGTCTATTAGAGAACTAAAGAAACAAAAGGATGATAATTCCAAAGACAGAGCAGGGGTATGGGCTGCTCAACTAAGTATATTGTTATTTCTTGATTGTATGCTAAACAAGGGGTGGATTAATCACGAGTTTTCCAGGAAAGGGGTGATGATTTCTCAGAACTGAGGGTCTCTCACCTTTTTAGACTATATAGGGTAAGGTCTGAACGTTGCCATGCCATTTGTAAATTGTCGTGGCACTGGTGGGAGAGTATTTTATCATGCTAATACATTATAATTAGTGTATAATAAGCAGTGAGTGTGACCAGATGTCACTCTCATCACCATCTTGGTTTTGGTGAGTTTTTGCTGGCTTCTTTACTGCATCCTGTTGTAGGGTCTTTGTGACCTGTGTCTTCTGCCAATCTCCTATCTCATCCTGTGACTAAGAATGCCTAACCTCCTAGGAATGCACCCCAGCAGGTCTCAGCCTTATTTTACCCAGCCCCTATTCAAGATGGAGTCACCCTGGCTCCATCTTGAGCTCTGGCTCAAATGCCTCTGACAGGAACATGTCTGACATCATAATTGCAAAAACTAAAGATATGACATAATTGCATTAAATGTAGTGTTCACCAGGAAATGGATGGTATCTGTAGGATGACCAGCTCATTGAAAACTATCACTATATAGAGTCACTTCACTTTCAGTGGCCTCCCTGCTCTTCCCCCCAACATCCAGCAGTTGTGTTCTCTTGGTTAACCCTGCCTACTTCTGAACCCCAGTTATCAAGTTCATTGCAGGATAAGAAGTAAAAGAGTTACTACAGTTGTCTCTCATGATACTTTACAATTTCTGTCCACAGAAACAGCTTTTTAAGGAAATTTAAGTAGTATATTGTTTTCCATAAAGGCACCATGCAGAGCACTAGATCATGGAAATCTGGATTCAATTCCTAACTTTGCCAATGATTTTGCACAAGGCACTCAACTTTTCTTTGTCTCAGTTTCCTCAGGTGTAAAATGTAATAGCTAGTTTAAATAACATCTAAAAGAGCTTTTTCGAGCCATGTTACTATAGTTCAAGAGTATGCAAAATACAGACTGACATCTCAAGAAACAAGCATAAATAAAGTTTATTATCAGTTATCCATCCTTTCAAAACATGTAAAGTAAGGATGGTGTCAACTTTTACATCAGTCTTTTAAAAACAACTATCAACCCCCACATTAAAAGATACATGCTGCTGTCACTTATTAAACAGCAGAAGCTTTAGATTTGGATGTTTCTCCAATGAGACAGGGTCAGGAAGATGATAGTCAATTAAAACTGAATCCACATAACAACTGATTCTTAACACAGAAAGTATTTGACCCCTACACCTAATTAGTAGCTAATTAGTGGGGGGGGGGTCTCCATGTTTCAGCACCTGAATCTCCTTCTGCATAATGAGATAAGTACGTTGTCTATGTTAGTACAGAATTGGGCAATTTAGGCCGGTGGCGGTGGCTCACGCCTGTAATCCCAGCACTTTGGGAGGCCGAGGCGGGTGGATCACTTGAGGTCAGGAGTTCGAGACCAGCCTGGCCAATATGGTGAAACCCCATCTCTACTAAAACTACAAAATTAGCCTGGTGTGGTAGTGGACACCTGTAATTCCAGCTACTCAGGAGGCTGAGGCAGGAGAATCGTTTGAACCAGGGAGGCGGAAGTTGCAGTGAGCAGAGATCGTGCCATTGCACTCCAGTCTGGGCAACAAGAGCAAAACTCCGTCTCAAAAAAAAAAAAAAAATATATATATATAATTTCAGGCCAGACGTGGGGGCTCACACCT
>NW_016816204.1:326821-332552 GCF_001698545.2 Rhinopithecus bieti
TATATATATATATATATAATTATGCAATTTAAGAGACAGACTGTGTCCCAGTTTAGCACAGTTAGATCTTACTGATCCTACTGAGGGTTAGGTTCCCAAGCTATCTCTTAAACACAATGTAGTAAAAATTGCCATTGAGAAGCCCTTAAATCACCAGGACGGGTGGAGCCTGGAAAGCTCATAGACTAAAAATTAGCTTATTTTATTTCTCTTCACATTTTGTGCTGGGGCCTCCCTTTATCTGGGACAATAAAGCCCAAGTTCTGCTTTTAAAAAGGCCAGTCAGAACACTGGGTACATAAGGCAATTTATCTCTTTTTATAAATAGTTGAACTAGCGTAAATTAAACAGTCAAGGCTACTGGGAGAAAGCGGACAAGCCCATTATCCTGTCCCCATTAACAAAAAAAGAACCTTCCAAACTGGAAGGGCAATTGGGGGAAAGTCTCCAGTTTCATGACTTTCGCTACATGCCCAGTATCTCCCAACTCATTTTACTTGTGACTCTCAGATAAAAGGAGTAAAGAAACAAGATGGTACCTTCAGAAACCAAGGTCCTAATTCCAGTCATGAGCAAACATTTTAGAGACACACAATTTCACAACTTGAGGGCAATATACCTGCATCAGAGAAGGGCCAACTTTGCAGGTCTGCTCCCGGCTAACAATGAAGTTCTGTCAGAGGGCATGACACGCAGACATGACACACTGTGCACGCCACGCTCCCTCGGGCCCTGGGCCGCCCCCGGGGGCGCGGGTGGGGCACATTTTTCATGGGAAATCCACTACACACCCAAGAACGCTCGCAACCCTGGAATCTGGGCGAGGGTAACCTCAACCAAGCAGCGACACACAGGACTCCCCAATGTGCCACAGACCCGAAAACTTCTGAGGAAAGCAGAAATACCCAAATGAAAAGTGCGGAGGGAACCCCCAACACCAGGGGGTCCAGCGGCGGAGGCAGGCTCTAGACCACCCGCGAGAAGGAGCGACAGTGCTCAGGCGCTCAGGAGGCTAACGCCCAGCCCGGAGCAGTCGAGGCAGCCGCCCGCTCGTTACCTGACGGACGTCATGGCTTCGCCCTCCTGCCCCACGCCACGGCGCCCGCGTCCGATGCTCTACGTCCGCTCGGGCAGCAGCAGGTACCACAGCAACTGCTTCCCGGCTCAGGCACTCAGCGACTGGGAGCGCGTCCTCACACACCCCGCGCGCGGGCGGCCCCTGGCAAGCCGGCCCCGCGTGCTGATTGGAGGGAGGGCGGGCGCTCCGCCCCAGGCGAAGGGCTGGAGTTCGTCCCCAGACGCCGCGGGCCACCGCGTGTCTCGTGCCAGCTCGCTGGCGCGCGGGCTACCGAGCTGACTAGCGGGCGCGGTGGCCATCTTGAGTCCTGGTAACAGCGTCCCCGTCACCCCGCAGTTTACAAGGCGAGAGATTGGGTGCCCGCCCCAAAAATGGCCGCGCCTCTGGCAACCGGTTTAGCAGTCACATGGCCACGGTCTACCTCGGCAAGCTCAGGTCCCTTTAACAGCACTTAGGAAAGAGGCGCTGTCAGGGCAGGTCTTCGGGAATGGGATTTAACAGCCAGCAAAATCCATCTGCAAAGGTGGGGGTGGGGGGGGAAGCAACAGCCTGGGAAGCCTCAGCCTAGGAAAAAATAAAACGCCTGGCAACAGCAGCACGACGTGCTAATTCCAGTCCGCAGCCTTTCAGAGTCAGTTGCTGGCTCTGATGGTCCCAAACGTTCCTGAACTTCAGAAACACTTAGAGCAGTTTATTTAATATGGAAAGTGTCACTTTATCAGAATCTAGAAAGGTAAGGCCTGGACATCGGTATTTTTAGCAAGTTGCCAGGTGAATCAGGTACAGACATAAAATTTTACGGCCTCTGGGCCCCACTCAAGACTATCCTATTTGACACAATTACCTCACTTTTCAGAGAAGCATGCGGGCTATAAAAAAAGAATCTAAGACCATAGGGGGTTAAAGTGGATGGCTCCCTAACTCCTGACTCTAATCTTACAGGTTTAATGCAGTTGAAGGGTTAAGAAACTATGAACCAATAAAAGGAAAATTAACTCCAACTATGAAAAGGGGAAATCAGTAAATGCTTTATGATCTAAATTGCTTTTCTTTATTGCTTTATTCTCTGCAATAATTTTTTTATTTTTTTTTTTATTTTTTGAGACAGGGTCTCACTACATTGCCCAGGCTGGTCTTGAACTCCTAGCCTCAAGCAACCCTCCCACTTTGGCCTCCCAAAGCACTGGGAATATAGGTGTGAATGACTGGGCCCTGTTATACAATGTTATTAATAGACTACAACATCCAGTGGCATTCACTTACTGACCATCTAGGATGGTGATCAATTTCATATGTCTGAAATCAGTTACATCAGAAGCAACCCAATACCATCAGATATTGAAATTGGCTGATGGGACTGAAGAACTTAATTTTTATTTAATTTTAATTCATTTAAATTTTATAACTGAAACAATATATTTTTCCATTAAACACAATTGTATTGTTTTGGTTGGACTACATTTCACTTTTTTTTTTTTTTTTTTGAGATGGAGTCTTGGAGTGCAGTGGCATGATCTCCAACCTCCGCCTCCTGGATTCAAGTAATTCTCGTGCCTCAGGCTCCTGAGTAGCTGGGACTACAGGCATGCGCCACCATGCCTGGCTACATTTTTTTGTATTTTTGGTAGAGACGGAGTTTCACCGTGTTGGCCAGGCTGGTCTCAAACTCCTGGCCTCAAGTGATGTGCCCACCTTAGCCTTCCAGGTGTGAGTCAACACTCCTGGCCTCGTTTTATCTTTTTTAATGTGGCTACTAGAAAATTTAAAATTACAGGAATCTTGCATTATATTTATACAGAACAGTGCTGCTCTACAGTCTAAGTTAGCCTTGCCTATCACTGTCCCTGTGATAGAATAATTAAGTTCACAAAATCAAATTAGTAAGGAAGCCACTTTATACAAATCTGTTTCCTTGCTAGCCATAAAACACATCAAATATTCCAGAAGATTTCAAGTTTCCTTAGAAAATGCTATTTTTAGCATTGTTCTCTTTAATTTGGGAAATGCCTATCCAGAATGAAGCCATGGTCTATAAAACTGATGTGTTCAGTCCATGAGTAAAAGCTGTTAAAACACTGAGCTATACTTGGTGTGGTTAAGACTTTGACTGAAGGTCCACAAGCAAAATTAGTCAGTTGTTCCTCTGGATTAAACACGATCTGAAGCAAAGCAGCAGCTGGATTAGCAATTCAAAGTGGTGGAGACACTGACTAGAGTTACCCACCTTCTCTTGTGGTAGATAATCCACATTTCAAACCATCAGTGCTTTTCAAACTTTAACATGCATACAAATCTCGTGGATCTTGTTAAAATGCAGATTTGGCACTGCAGGTATCAGTAACCAAAACTTTGCATTTCTTTATGTTCCCAGGTCTCACCAACTGCTTCTGGTCTGTGGGCCAGGTTGAGTAGCAAGGCTGTAAAGGTAGCAAGAGATACCTGGTTTGCAACTTCTGCTTGACTTCCTATTACCTGCATGACTTTAAGCTGTTTTTTTTGTTTGTTTGTTTTTGTTTTGTTTTTGAGATGGAGTCTCACTCTATCACCCAGGCTGGAGTGCAGTACCATGATCTTGACTCACTACAACCTCCATCCCCATCCCCGGGTTTCAAGCATTTCTCCTACCTTAGCCTCCCGAGTAGCTGGGACTAAAGGCACGCACCACTGTGCCTAATTTTTTTTTTTTCGTGTTGTTAGTAGAGACAAGGTTTCACGGTGTTGGCCAGGTTGGGCTTGAACTCCTGACCTCAAGTGATCCGCCCACCTCGGCCTCACAAAATGCTGGGAATACAGGCATGAGCCACCACGTCGGGCCTTTAAACTGGTTAATCTGTCTGTCCCTCGGTTTACCCATTACATGCTGTTCAGGGCACTGTGAAGATTAAAATTTAATTAACTATAGTAAAGAGTCTAATAGAATCCTTGGCACATGGCATAATTATTACTTTGCTATTATCATAAGAGTTAAACCTACATCTCTGGAGGCATGATTCCAAAACTAACATGAACTTGGCCCTCTGAACAATCAAATGCACTTTTGCTCATGCTTAACATACTTTGGTAACACCTACCTTTGATTTGTAACATTAAAATTTTCAAATTAAAGCCACACGCGGTGGCTCATGCCTGTAATCCCAGCACTTTGGGAGGCTGAGGGGGAAGACCACAAGGTCAGGAGTTCAAGACCAGCCTGGCCAATACGGTGAAACCCCATCTCTACTAAAAATACAAGAATTAGCTGGGCCTGGTGGCACACACCTATAGTCCTAGCTACCTGGGAGGCTGAGGCAGGGGAATCACTTGAACCCGGGAGGCGGAGGTTGCAGTGAGCTGAGATTGCTCCACTGTACTCCAGCCTGGGCAACAAGAGCAAGCCTCCGTCTCAAAAAAAAAAAAAAAAATTAAAATTAAAAAAAAACTAGCCGGGCGTGGGGGCTCACACCTGTAATCCCAGCACTTTGGGAGGCCAAGGCAGATGGATCACAAGGTCAGGAGATTGAGACCATTCTGGCTAACATAGTGTAACCCCATCTCTACTAAAAATACAAAAAAAATTAGCCGGGTGTGGTGGCGGGCGCCTGTAGTCCCAGCTACTTGGGAGACTGAGGCAGGAGAATGGCGTGAACCCCAGCTGGAGCTTGCAGTGAGTGGAGATTGCACCACTGCACTCCAGCCTGGGCCACAGAGCGAGACTGCATCTCAAAAAAAAAAAAAAAACTAATTTTGATACCAAAACAGGTAGTCTTAAAACTTTATTTTTTAACAAATATACTAAATTCAGTATAATTAAGGGAAGATATGGGTCTGCAACATTAAAATAGTTAATAAAATTGAAGCCACACCAAAGATTTCTTAAACTCATTTTTGATATTTGCATCTAATTTTTTTTTTTTTAAGATGGAGTCTCACTCTGTCACCAAGCTGGAGTGCAGTGGTGCAATCTCGGCTCACGGCAACCTCTGCCTCCCGGGTTCAAGCGATCCCCTAGGGGTGCGCCACTAGGCCCGGCCAATTTTTTGTGTCTTAGTAGAGATGGGGTTTCACCATGTTGGCCAGGATGGTCTCAATCTCCTGACCTTGTGATCTGCTTTTTTTTTTTTTTTTTTGAGAGGGGTTTTTTTCTTGTTGCCCAGACTGGGGTGCAATGGTGCAATCTCGGCTCACTGCAACCTCTGTCTCCCAGGTTCAAGTGATTCTCCTGCCTCAACCTCCCGAGTAGCTGGGATTATAGGCTTGTGCCACCATACCCAGCTAATTTTGTATTTTTAATAGAGACGAGGTTTCTCCATGTTAGTCAGATTGGTCTCGAACTCCCGACCTCAGGTGATCCACCCGCCTCGGCCTCCCAAAGTGCTGGGATTACAGGTGAGCCACTGCGCCTGGCCAATCAGCTGTCTGGCCAGGAGCAATTGTTCACACCTGTAATCCCAGCACTTAGGGAGACCAAGGCAGGAAGATCACTTGAGCCTAGGGGTTCAAAATCAGCCTGCGCAACATAGGGAGACCACTCACCTGTAGTCCCAGCTACCTGGGAGGCTCAGATGGAAGGATGGCTTGAGCCTAAGAGTTCAAGGCTACAGTGAGCTGTGTTTGCACCACTGCAACCTAGCCTGAGCAACAGAGCAAGACCCTGTCTAAAAAAAAAAAAAAAAA